>NW_019426004.1:57442-63160 GCF_000390285.2 Anoplophora glabripennis | reverse complement strand
CCTTAGCAAAGCGCATCCCAGGCTGCATAGCCGCACTACCCTACCCAACCATACCACACATAAACATGACACTACCCCCGGGGTTTACACAGACGAGCCGGCGAAGCAAGAAGAGCGCCAGAAGAAAGGGCCCTAGCCGGCGGGGCCCAGCCAGGACAAAAGGAGGTCCCACAAAGCGCCTACACCGGCCGCATTTGCGGTCGGGGTAGACGACGGATGGGGCCCACCTACGAAGGCTGTCCAGGCCTACACGAGATGAGGCAGGATAAAGAGGGATAATCCCCCTCGATCCCAAATCATTGAGGCCAATTTCTAGCCATGGAGTACGGAGAGCCGGATTATTATGTTTCGCCCATCTCTATTGCTAACCATAACCCATAAACAACTAGGTGCGCTGCCAATGCCAATAGTGCCAACTGCCAATGTTGTCATATAAGAAGCAAGAAGGTTAGAAGTGGCCACTGACGGCTTTGTGCTTTGTATTTTTGTCTGCGTTCTATTTTCTGTTTATATTTAAAAGAAGATTGTTGCAGAGTAATGACTGATGTTAAGGAAACGTCGTGTAGGCTTTGCCTTAAAACTGTAACCGACGAAAGTTTTGAAATGATAAACAACATTGTCAGAGACATTCTAAATGGTCTTTTGCTGAAATTGGTAAGAGTGAATTATAATTAGATTACATCCTAACAGTCTCGAGTGTAAATTAACTTTTAGTATTTAATTGTTATTTTCCGCCACAATTATTTTCTTTCTGTCTGAAGATGCGTATTTTTCAGAAATTTGATGATGAGAGCAGAGAGGTTATTTGTAACGCTTGCAGAAGAAAGTTAAATGCGGCTTCAGAATTTAAGTCGACTTGTTTGAATACTGATAACACAATTATTCCTTATGTGGATAGCGAAAAAATGTTACAGCTCGACTTAAGAGAAGTGTACATGCAGGAAAAGAAAAGTGAATTAGTTTGCAGTCAGAAAATATGTCGATTGTGTATGCACCCAGTAGAAAGTGAGTTTAGGTGCATATGTGAAGAGGAACTTGAAGCTATTGAGAAATTGACACCTGAAATGGTATGAACAATATCAATTACTTGCATATTTTATAATTTAACGAAACTGCTTTGCAGTTTATAAATATCATCAAAGATCCCGTTGTTTGTAAGAGATGCTTCGATTCTCTGTGTACTCACAACAGTTTCCTAAAAGATTGCTCAGAGGTAGAAGAAAAAATTAAAAGTATTTTTGATAGTTCAGCCACAGGAAGTCAAATAGATACGTCTCAACTTGATTTATTCGTTAAAACTGAAAACCCGGACAAGAAATTCGATATTAACGAGATGGAAATGTCAATCAAAGCTGAATGTGTCGACATAAAATCGGAAGATGAGGAAACGAGGTAAGAGGAGACTATTTTATATTAATTTAAAAAATAGCAGCCCGTGGTTCGGACATTTCGTGATTTATATGATTAAATGCGTACCATCTGGTGATAAACTCTAACAAATTATGAGATTATCCGTTACAAACAATATCGTACAAATTTGTATATCATTAAGCGTTAGGTTAACAAATTATTGGGAAAATACGTAAGATCGTTATAAAACAATCAGTTGGCTTCGAGTCCGATTAGGGTACCATGAATGCTGTACTAAATTCCATTAATTCAATCAATTTATTAACTTTGGACAGAAATTGAAATTTCCTTGAAATGGAAAGGATAGATCGTTATATAGATAGAAGGAAATACAGCAATTGATTGGGGCTATACAACTTGTTGCAAATAATTTTTAAATCGACGTTTGAAAACAGTGGAAACCGCACTAAAAAAAGGACAACTTTATTTGATATTTGTATAACATTGTGAATATTGTATAAAATATATTTCCGAAAGAATTTTTTTTTCCAGTCTTAATTTTCATTTTTTTTCTCATGACATTTTTTGATGAAGAAAATATATAGATTTTAAATTTTAATAAATTTATTAATAGTGCCATTGTAGATTGTATTTAAATTATCTGTATCTAACTTTGTTTATGGATTTATTGTGTGACTTTATACATAGCATCTTGCAAATGCCTTTTCTGATACTTAATACTTAACAAAGATCTGAATCGATTCATCATTAAAGTTAAAATTATACTATCAGTACTATGGTTACTACGCTGTATATGCAAATTTTTTCAGTGACATGCCACTTCAGACCTCCGATATTGTACCATTCGAGGAGAGTGACTGTAAAGATGAAGAAGAGGATGGATGTAAACATGAGATTGGATCAGAAATGAAAACCAAGCAGGAGCGCAAAGTATTGTACAAATGTGATAAATGTATCTACGAAACTGAAAGTGAGATCCGTTTTACAGCACACTTTGCGAGCCATGAGAACGATTTGGAAGCTTATGAATGTGAATCGTGCGAGTACGAAACTGAAAATAATATATTACTTCTGAAACATCTAATGAAACATAAAGATCCTTCGCAGGTTCAAATGTACAGGTGTCAAGATTGCGATTATGAAACTAAATACAAGAATAATATTAAACTGCATCAATGGAAACATAAAGATCCTTCACAGGTTCAAATGTACAGGTGTCAAGATTGCGATTATGAAACTAAATTCAAGAGTTATTTCAAACGCCATCAACTGAAACATAAAGATCCTTCGCAGGTTCAAATGTACAGGTGTCAAGATTGCGATTATGAAACTAAATACAAGAATAATTTTAAAATGCATCAAAGGAAACATAACGATCCTTCACAGGTTCAGATGTACAGATGTCACGATTGCGATTATGAAACTAAATTCAAGAGTTATTTCAAACACCATCAACTGAAACATAAAGATCCTTCGCAGGTTCAAATGTACAGGTGTAATGACTGCGATTACAAATCTGTGTACAAGATTTGTATCAAAAAGCACCAACTGACACATAAAGATCCTTCACAGGTTCAAATGTACCGGTGTAATGACTGCGATTTCGAAACTAAATACAAGAATAATATTAAACTGCATCAATGGAAACATAAAGTTCCTTCACAGGTTCAAATGTACAGGTGTCAGGATTGCGATTACGAAACTATATACAACAGGTATCTCAAACGGCATCAACTGAAGCATAAAGATCCTTCACAGGTTCAAACGTACAGGTGTCACGATTGCGATTATGAAACTAAATTTAAGAGGTATTTCAAAGAGCATCAACTGAAACATAAAGATCCTTCGGAGGTTCAAATGTACAGATGTAAGGACTGCGATTTGGAAACTAAATACAGGAGTGTTATCAAAAGGCACCAACTGAAACATAAAAAACCTTTGCTAGTACAAACATACAAGTGTAACGACTGCGATTACGAAACTAAGCACAAGGATAATATCAGACAGCACGAACTGAAACATAAAAATCCTCCTCAAGTCCAGACATACAAGTGTAACAACTGCCCCTTCGAAACTAAATACAAGAATCATCTGCAGCGTCATCAACTGAAACAAATATGTTGCTCAAGTTCTAAAGCTACTAGTGTGATGACTGCGATTAGTACTAGTACAGGCAAAAATCGGTGCATTTTAGAGACCGACTGTAAATATTTAAATTGAAGCATGATGTAAAGCCTATCTTGTAAAACATCAACAAGTTTACGTGCGGTTCTGTAGCCAAGTGTATTAATATAGATACAATGTAATATGCACCTGTTTTGTCCATGTCTAAAAATATATCTTCTTACATTACCAATGTTCAGAGTGAATCCTAATCATGTACATCAATATGTGTTTCAAATAGCGATACAATTTATTTTGTAGAATTTACAGGGTGTTACAAATTCGCTTCTCCCTAGGGATCTCGGAAACGGTAAAAGATACGAACTAGCTTAAATGGGGGCAAAGTTGCGTAATCAGGGGACCAACATTATGCTTCTAAAAAATCAAGGCTAATGTGATCTGTGTCGGAAGTATTTGAATAAAACCGAAATTGTGGAATTCCAATTATGATTCATTTCATCCTCGTTTGAGATGATATTGAAAAAAGAACAACATTTTCTCATTTTGCCCTCTATCGAATGGCATAATCAATTTTTATATGTATCATTTCGTCTTTCCAGGACCATCATCAGCTTCATTCTTTAAATACGACCTTAGAAATTTTATTACATTTTTTGCAAGCCTTCATGACCCCCCAATACTGTACTGCCTCGAGATTCAGACGTTTTGTCTCGAAAAATTCATCTTCAATGTATTCATTCCAAATTTATCTAAATTTTTTGTTTAGATTTATATGTTCATTGAATTACCGTACACTCTAAGTGTCGTTAGACCCTGGGAAATCCACCTAGTTTAAACTATTACCACCACGCGTTACAATAAAACATTATTAGAGTTAGTGATGGGTTGCTAAATAGCAGCCTGCTTTTATTTTAACTGCTGTTTGGTTCTTAATAATGCTAACTGCTACGAGCTTCAAAATTATCTGCTATTTTTAGTAGCAACTAATATTTTAAAATATTTACTGTGACCGGCGACTGGCGCGGACCGAGCTCATTGTCGGGTTAGGTGTTAGGCGATTTCGACTATTTCGAGCACTGCGACTTCGATTTACTTACACCGAAATGCGAACAGGGATGACGCCAGTTCAGGCCAATCGAACCGTAGAAATCTGTTTAGGTGGCAACAACGTAAAGGTAGAGATGAGTGAATAGCGGATATTATTCTTTCTTATTAATAATTAATTAGAGTTTTGTTCCCGTGTCCATAATTATTTCTAGGCTTCTCGAGTGCTTAAAATTCAAACAAATTCCGATCTATTTTTTTCAGGATATTCTTGACATGCTCTTTCACAGTTGCAGTTACAGATATAATAATAAATTCCGATAATATTATGCTGATATTCATTTTTAACGTTTGCCAAAACTAAAATGTTTTTGAATATTTACTGAAATTTTTTAAAGAATAATATTCAGTTGGCGTTTTGGTTGTTCATATGCATTTTTAATAATTAATTTGTCATAATAAAATGAAAATTGTAATAATGTTTTAATTTTGATGCAACAACTTATCGAGTTCTGTATGACCAAGTAATGGTAATAGTTAATAATAATAAATGTATTTTTGTAACGCGTGGTGGTAATAGTTTAAATAGTTCAATTTAAAACGTAATAGTTCCTGTAGATCTTATTTTAAACAAAATGGAATTTTAACTGTTTATTCTTTGTATAATTGCGTAATTTATATAAAAACAAATTTAGAAAAATTCCCGAAGAGAAGTGATCTGAATCCATACGAATTAAGAAATTCAAACATACTACACATACCGTACTGTAGAACTACCCAAGTCTCCAAATCGTCTGCAAAAATGTCACTCAAATTATATAATCATCTGCCTCATGATATCCAAGATATTTCAAATATTATACCTTTTAAATTCGAAGTAAAAAAATTATTAAAGTATTATTCTTTTTACAATGTAGAGGAATACCTCACTAGCGATCTCTTGGACTGGCGTTAGGGACCATTTTAAATTTTAAATTTGTTTTACATGTATTGTCGGTTTTTAAAGCTATTTCTTATGTATACCTATCTATATACTATTATTTGTAGTTGTTGTAGTTTATTAGTTTATTAGTTGTATTTAATTGCTTGTTTTATATGTTTGTCTGTATTTACATTTACGCTTGACAATTTCTCATATTTACAGTAGGTAAATCTATAGAAAATAAAGATTATTATTAT
>NW_019426004.1:46637-57376 GCF_000390285.2 Anoplophora glabripennis | reverse complement strand
GGCACTTCGGGATCGCAATCCAGTCTCACGAAGACGATTGGTTACGGTTTGCCGGGAAATGTTTCGCGGCCGTCGTCGTCCTTGTTGTTGCTGCCGACGGTTTGGAAAATCTTGGGCAACAACATGAGCATGGACAAAAGGTTCTTGACGAACACGTCGAACGATCAATCGCTCGTCTCGACGTGTGGTTACACGACGTCGACCTTGTCCAGCACGTCTGTCAAATCCATTAGTTTCCCGATAGCGGTTGTAGGCTCGTGACACGACCGAGGAACTAACGCCAAGTCGATTGCCGACATCCCGATACGTATGCCCTTCTTGGACGAGAGTCACTAGCTGAGCGACTTCTGGTGCGGATAAATGCCGTCTAGGCATGACAAAAATTAAAAAAATTGAAGTCTACAAAAACTTTTGATTAATTTTTTTCACTAGAATTACAAAAAATATTGTTAGTTTTGAGAAAAACTGTTGGTTGGTTCCTTTGAATCAAAGATAGAGTTTTAAAAAAAACTGTTTTTTCACACTTGTTAGCTTCGTAAGAAAGTTTAGGATAATACGCACTATTTTTTCGCAGATCGAGGACTACACCAATCTTGGGGGTATCAACTTTTAATCAATTTCGTTAATTCAAAATAAAGGAAATTACGGTACGGAAAGAGTACATCGCTTCAAAAATGACTCAATATTTTTATCTTGAGTTGTTAAAAAATAAAGAAGAGTAAATTTTCAAAAAATTTTCAAAAATTAAAAAGTTTTTTTTTTCAAAAATTAATTTTTTCTTCAAATTCAATGAGCAAAAAATGCCCAATTGTGAAAGAATTGAAAAAAAAAACAAATTTTTCATTTTTACGAACGTTACAGGGTGCTCAGAAATGTAAATTTTTTTAGTCTTATTTCTTAGAATTTCGTGATGACTGTCCCTCCTAAAAATTTTGAGCTATGAAATCTGGAAACTAGACATTCGGTGCTTTAAAATGCTTTTTTTAAAATCTTGATACGATCATTTTTAACTGAGATACAGCATTCTGAAAAATCACTAAAAATTTGAAAAATTTTTTTGCTCCCTTAATTTTTTGCAGAAGTGTATTTCAAATATTGTACCTTTTAAATTCGAAGTAAAGAAATTATTAAAGTATTACTCCTTTTACAATGTAGAGTAATACCTCACTAGCGATCTCTTGGACTGGCTTTAGGGACCATTTTAAATTTGTTTTACATGTATTGTCGATTTTTAAAATTATTTCTTATGTATTATTTATTTATTTTTACTAACAGTTGTATTTAATTACTTGTTTTATATATTGTCTGTATTTACATTTACGCTTGACAATTTCTCATATTTACAGTCGGTAAATCTATAGAAAATAAAGATTATTATTATAATTAAATAACTAGATGGATTTCACAGGGTCTAACGAAGCTTACAGTGTACGATAATTCAATAAACAAAGAAATCTAAATAAAAAATTTAGATAAATTTGTAACGAATACACTGAAGATGAATTTTTCCAGACAAAACGTCTGAATTTGGTTCGGGTTGAGACAATACAGAATTGGGGAGCATGAAGGCTTGCAAAAAATGTAATAAAATTTCTAGGGTTGTATTTAAAAAAATTAAGTTGCTGATGGTCCTGGAGAGACGAAACATTATAGACAAAAATTGATTATGCCATTCGATAGAGGGCAAAAGGTGGCCATGAGAAAGTGTTGTTCTTTTTTTCAAAATCGCCTCAAACAAGGCTGAAATGAAACAAAAACGGATTTCTAAAATTTCGTTTTTTTTTCAAATATTTCGGAAACTAATCATGTTAGGCTTTTAATGCTTTCAAATAATTATTTAAACCTCTTTTGGAACGGCTCCTGAACGTTGACCCACAAAGGTTTATCGAGAGTGAATCTTGACCTACCACAATACTGGGTCAGTAGCCTAGCTTTTAATGCGTTTTTAATTCGTAGTGAACTACACCGAATAAACAGATGTTTTTATATAGACACTTGAATGAATAAGATACTTTTTTACATTTTAAATATTAACCAGTATTTATTTGTTAATAAAAACAAATGTGTAAGGGTAATAATTGTTTTCGAATGTCGGGTTATTACAATTTAGTATTTTTAATATTGTTAACAGTTTCACTATGATTTATAATTGAATATGAGTCTTACTATTATGTTCAATTAATTATTCAGTTTGTAGTACATATTCTTAGCAAGTCACTGATTTTCAAAGAGTAGTATGGTACCTACCAGAGGCGGCTCGTGGTATCTTGGGCAGAGGGGGCTTAAAATGAAAAACTTTAAACCGTCGCGTTGTAATCAAACGGGCACCTTTCCTCACCACCCTTGAGGTGCAAATTAAATATTTTTTTATATATATCTATGGCAATCTGCGATTTTCAGATCCGGAAAAATGATCAATAACTTAGTCATAAAATGAGTTATTTTCTTTCAGTTGTTACGAATACCGTTTTTCTATGGAAACAAGAGATATATTTGAGAGACGATCTTGAGCATACTTCTAGCAAAAGTCTTTATACGTTTAAGTGCTGAAAATGACCGTTCTGCAGAAGCTGATGTTACGGGAATTGTCGACACTAAAGATAAAAGTTTATATGTCTGAGGTAGACAATTTATTAATTTATTATTCCAAATAAAACTTGGCACTCCTTTATTCGATGTTGAACTGCCTAAAAGTTGTTGGTCGGAGTACAATACACAAAGTTCATTCCGCAATAACACGCTATCAAATATCGGATATTGTTCATTGTCATTCGGAAATAATTTGCAGAACAATGTAAAATTATCCGAATTTACTAAATTGAAGCATTGCAAACTATGTCACAAAATCTAATTTCAATTTGGACTATAACACTATCTAAAATTTCACAAAATTTTCAAAATTCTGCTTAGATTTTCTGTATCACCATTAGTTCCCGAATAATTATCAAAGCCAAAACAGTTATTTTTGATTTGATTATACATAAAGATCTTGAACAGCTCAAATTCAAAGAGGATGAATTAAACTAAAAGAGATGACATGTGGGACTGCCAAGGAAAATATTGGGACCCATGGACCTGTTGAAAGTGAAGTAAAAATTATAAAGTTAGATTATATTTAGATATCGAATTAATTAATCAATTTATGTCAAGCAATGACATTAATCACTTGTCCATTTAGATTTTTATAACACTTTATTTAATACTTCAGAACATATGTTTGTCTCCAAATTTGAGTTCAACAAACTTCTCCAGATCAATTTGGTAGGACTGCTACCAGCAATTACAAGCAAAAACCGAGCAGCCAAGTATTCCAGGCAGACCTCGCTCTCTCAAAAATGTAACGAACTGACTGGCGGCGGCTTTTCGACGTAGACCTACTATGTTTACGAACATCATATTTCTAACAATAAAAAAATTTCCCCTGGGATTTCTCTTGATTTCTAAAAGGTGGTCAACGATAAAAAATTTTCAGTTTAAGATCCTGATACTAGAACCTTCAAGCTTCAATTTGCTTTTATTTATTGCTCTACGACCATTTTTCGTTAAGTTACAGCCTTCCAAATATCACCTAAAAATTTAGGATTTTTTTTATTCTTTAATTTTTGTGACTAGCGTATTAAAATTTGTGATAAAGTAAAAAACAAAAACTAAATAACGTCGACAAACAAAAAAAAGATTTTTTTTATTTGATTAAAATTTAATAAATTTATTAATAATACTATTGTATGGATGGTTTATGGATTTACTGTGTGACTTTATAGATAACATCTCGCAAATGCCTTTTCTGATAATTAAATACATCATTAAAGTTAAAATTGTGCTATCAGTACTATGGTTGATTCAGTTATCGTCATAAACCCTTAAAATTAATACCTAATTTTGAAAACTACTCTGTATATACAATTTTTTCAGCGATATGCCACTTCAGACCTCCGATATTGTACCATTCGAGGTGAGTGACTGTAAAAATGAAGAAGAGGATGATTGCATACATGAGAATGGATCAGAAGTGAAAACCAGGCAGGAGCGCAACGTATTGTACAAATGTGATAAATGTATTTATGAAACTGGAAGTGAGATCCGTCTTACGGCACACTGTGCGAGACGTGAGAAGGATTTGGAAGCATGTGAATGTGAATCGTGTGAGTACGAAACTGAAAATAAGAAATTACTTCTGAAGCACCCGTTGAAGCATAAAGATTCTTTGCAGATTCAAATGTACAGATGTAACGATTGTGATTATGAAGCAAGGTACAACAGTCATTTCAAACAGCATCAACTGAAACATAAAGATCCTTCACAGGTTCAAATGTACAGGTGTAACGACTGTGATTATCAAAGTAAATACAAGAATAGCATTAAATTGCATCAATGGAAACATAAAGATCCTTCGCAGGTTGAAGTGTACGGGTGTAACATGTGTGATTACAAAACTATATACAACAGTCATTTCAAACAGCATCAACTGAAACATAAAAATCCTTCACAGGTTCAGATGTACAGGTGTCACGATTGCGATTATGAAACTAAATACAAGAGTCATTTCAAAAAGCATCAACTGAAACATAAGGATCCTTCGCAGGTTCAAATGTACAGGTGTCACGATTGCGATTATGAAACTAGATACAAGAGTTATTTCAAAGGGCATCAACTGAAACATAAAGATCCTTTGCAGATTCAAATGTACAGGTGCAACGACTGCGATTTCGAAACTAAATACAGGAGAAATCTCGAAAAGCATCAACTGAATCATAAAGATCCTTCGCAGATTCACATGTACAGGTGTCAGGATTGCGATTATGAAACTAGATACAAGAGTTATTTCAAAAAGCATCAACTGAAACATAAAGATCCTTCGCAGGTTCATATGTACAGGTGTCACGATTGCAATTATGAAACTAGATACAATAGTCATTTCAAACAGCATCAACTGAAACATAAAGATCCTTCGCAGGTTCAAATGTACAGGTGTAATGACTGCAATTTCAAAACTAAATACATGGGTAATATTAAACTGCATCAAATTAAACATAAAAATCCTTCGCAGATTCAAATGTACAGGTGTAACGACTGCAATTATCAAACTGAATTAAAGGGTAGTATCAAAAATCACCAACTGAAACATAAAGAGCCTTCGCGGGTTCAGATGTACAGTTGTAATGACTGCGAATACAAAACTAAGTACAAGAATGCTTTCAAATTGCACCGACTGAAACTTGAAGATTCTTCTCAGGTTCAAATGTACAGGTGTAGCGACTGCGATTACAAAACTAGATATAGGAGATGTTTCAAACAGCATCAACTGAAACATAAAGATCCTTCACAGGTTCATATGTACAGGTGTAACGACTGCGATTACGAAACTAAATACAAGAGTACTATCAAACGACACCAAATGAAACATAAAGATACTTCTACGTGCAAATGTACAGATGTAGGGACTGCGAGTATGAATCCAAATACAGGAGTGGTATAAAATATCATGTGTTGAAGTATAGAAAGCCTTCACGAGTGCAAAGAAGTTTTTGAGGAAGCATTGAAGTACCTCCCATGGCACTCACGGCAGCAAAGTTAAAAATTGGGGCATTTTAGAGACTGACTATAAATATTTTAACTGAAGCAAAATGTAAAGCCTATCTTGAAAAACTTCAACAAGTTTACATGTGCTTCTGTAACCAGGAGTATTAATTTAGAATAATTTAGATACATTGTAATATGGCTTAGGGCAAGGGTCGGCAACTGGCGGACCGCGGTCCAAGTCCGGACCTCAGAAGGTAAAATACTGGATCGCTAAAGATTTTTTGAAAGTATAAATTACTCAAATAAACTATTTAAAAAATGTTTTGTTACGTTTAAGTGCCAATCTTATCATTTTTTCTAGTATTTTACAATTGTGTGAGTTCTTAATGGTTAGTAAGCAGATTAAATTTGAGTCCAAATTAAAATAAAAAAATAATATGAATTTTCTTTTGGACGACGTTAAAAATTTTCAAAAGTATCCGGACCCCACCTAAAATTACTTGCCGACCCCTGGCTTAGGGGGTGGCGAGCAGGGCAATCGCCCGTGGCATCCCTCATTCAGGGGCCTCGCGCAAGAGCCCGAGCAAAAAAAGTTTATATTTAAAATTTTATTTTATCCTTAGCAATTAGTGGTACAGGTATATGACAAATAAAATAAAGTTGGTTAAGTATATTAATACTTAATAATTTAAAGCGAATGCGCGAACCTGTGCATTTTCCTCATGATTTTTATAAAAGTAATCCCACTGAAGCAAATAGGACCGTCTGTAATAACTACAGTTATCTATGCCGTAAAAAAATATTAGGATCTACGGTAAAGTTTAATGACGATTTGATAATTTTGTGAGGAGTTGTCCAATATTATTTGATTCACTAAATATTGTTGGCACTGCATTTTTGTTGAGGCTGTTCTTCCTACTATTTCTAAAACATTTTAATTCAAAATGGTCTTCGCAAAAATAACATTTTCCGTTGATGAAGTTAAAATCTAGTTTACATAATTTGCGAACTGATTCTATCCAAATCATTTTCCTGTCTGCACTCTGCAGTAACTCTGAAAAAGCTTTTATTTCTGTAAGANGATCAATTTGGTAGGACTGCTACCAGCAATTACAAGCAAAAACCAATACTAAGCAGCCAAGTATTCCAGGCAGACCTCGCTCTCTCAAAAATGTAACGAACTGACTGGCGGCGGCTTTTCGACGTAGACCTACTATGTTTACGAACATCATATTTCTAACAATAAAAAAATTTCCCCTGGGATTTCTCTTGATTTCTAAAAGGTGGTCAACGATAAAAAATTTTCAGTTTAAGATCCTGATACTAGAACCTTCAAGCTTCAATTTGCTTTTTTTTATTGCTCTACGACCATTTTTCGTTAAGTTACAGCTTTTCGAAAATCACCTAAAAATTTAGGATTTTCTTCTTATTCTTTAATTTTTGTGACTAGCGTATTAAAATTTGTGATAAAGTAAAAAACAAAAACTAAATAACGTCGACAAACAAAAAAAGATGATATACTGGGTGTTATTGTTTGATCAAAATTTAATAAATTTATTAATAATACTATTGTATGGATGGTTTATTGATTTACTGTGTGACTTTATAGATAACATCTCGCAAATGCCTTTTCTGATAATTAAATACATCATTAAAGTTAAAATTGTGCTATCAGTATTATGGTTGATTCAGTTATCGTCATAAACCCTTAAAATTAATACCTAATTTTGAAAACTACTCTGTATATACAATTTTTTCAGCGACATGCCACTTCAGACCTCCGATATTGTACCATTCGAGGTGAGTGACTGTAAAAATGAAGAAGAGGATGGTTGCATACATGAGAATGGATCAGAAGTGAAAACCAGGCAGGAGCACAACGTATTGTACAAATGTGATAAATGTATTTATGAAACTGGAAGTGAGATCCGTCTTACGGCACACTGTGCGAGACGTGAGAAGGATTTGGAAGCATGTGAATGTGAATCGTGTGAGTACGAAACTGAAAATAAGAAATTACTTCTGAAGCACCCGTTGAAGCATAAAGATTCTTTGCAGATTCAAATGTACAGATGTAACGATTGTGATTATGAAGCAAGGTACAACAGTCATTTCAAACAGCATCAACTGAAACATAAAGATCCTTCACAGGTTCAAATGTACAGGTGTAACGACTGTGATTATCAAAGTAAATACAAGAATAGCATTAAATTGCATCAATGGAAACATAAAGATCCTTCGCAGGTTGAAGTGTACGGGTGTAACATGTGTGATTACAAAACTATATACAACAGTCATTTCAAACAGCATCAACTGAAACATAAAAATCCTTCACAGGTTCAGATGTACAGGTGTCACGATTGCGATTATGAAACTAAATACAAGAGTCATTTCAAAAAGCATCAACTGAAACATAAGGATCCTTCGCAGGTTCAAATGTACAGGTGTCACGATTGCGATTATGAAACTAGATACAAGAGTTATTTCAAAGGGCATCAACTGAAACATAAAGATCCTTTGCAGATTCAAATGTACAGGTGCAACGACTGCGATTTCGAAACTAAATACAGGAGAAATCTCGAAAAGCATCAACTGAATCATAAAGATCCTTCGCAGATTCACATGTACAGGTGTCAGGATTGCGATTATGAAACTAGATACAAGAGTTATTTCAAAAAGCATCAACTGAAACATAAAGATCCTTCGCAGATTCATATGTACAGGTGTCACGATTGCAATTATGAAACTAGATACAATAGTCATTTCAAACAGCATCAACTGAAACATAAAGATCCTTCGCAGGTTCAAATGTACAGGTGTAACGATTGCGATTATGAAACTCCATTCAAGAGTTATTTCAAACAGCATCAACTGAAACATAAAGATCCTTC
This sequence comes from Anoplophora glabripennis, assembly GCF_000390285.2. Classification (NCBI taxonomy): domain Eukaryota; kingdom Metazoa; phylum Arthropoda; class Insecta; order Coleoptera; family Cerambycidae; genus Anoplophora; species Anoplophora glabripennis. The sequence goes on along the minus strand of NW_019426004.1, from coordinate 48,965 downwards.
GCAGGTTCAAATGTACAGGTGTAATGACTGCAATTTCAAAACTAAATACATGGGTAATATTAAACTGCATCAAATTAAACATAAAAATCCTTCGCAGATTCAAATGTACAGGTGTAACGACTGCAATTATCAAACTGAATTAAAGGGTAGTATCAAAAATCACCAACTGAAACATAAAGAGCCTTCGCGGGTTCAGATGTACAGTTGTAATGACTGCGAATACAAAACTAAGTACAAGAATGCTTTCAAATTGCACCGACTGAAACTTGAAGATTCTTCTCAGGTTCAAATGTACAGGTGTAGCGACTGCGATTACAAAACTAGATATAGGAGATGTTTCAAACAGCATCAACTGAAACATAAAGATCCTTCACAGGTTCATATGTACAGGTGTAACGACTGCGATTACGAAACTAAATACAAGAGTACTATCAAACGACACCAAATGAAACATAAAGATACTTCTACGTGCAAATGTACAGATGTAGGGACTGCGAGTATGAATCCAAATACAGGAGTGGTATAAAATATCATGTGTTGAAGTATAGAAAGCCTTCACGAGTGCAAAGAAGTTTTTGAGGAAGCATTGAAGTACCTCCCATGGCACTCACGGCAGCAAAGTTAAAAATTGGGGCATTTTAGAGACTGACTATAAATATTTTAACTGAAGCAAAATGTAAAGCCTATCTTGAAAAACATCAACAAGTTTACATGTGCTTCTGTAACCAGGTGTATTAATTTAGAATAATTTAGATACATTGTAATATGGCTTAGGGCAAGGGTCGGCAACTGGCGGACCGCGGTCCAGTTCCGGACCTCGGAAGATTTTTTGAAAGTATAAATTGACACCTTATCGTTTTTTCTAGTAATTTACAATTGTGTGAGTTCTTAATGGTGAGTAAGCAGATTAAATTTGAGTCGAAATTAAAATAAAAAAATGAATTTTTTTTTTGGACCACGTTAAAAATTTTCAAAAGTATCCGGACCCCACCTAAAATTACTTACCGACCCCTGGCTTAGGGGGTGGCGAGCAGGGCAATCGCCCGTGGCGTCCCTCATTCAGGGGCCTCGTGCAAGAGCCCGAGCAAAAAAAGTTTATATTTAAAATTTTATTTTATCCTTAGCAATTAGTGGTACAGGTATATGACAAATAAAATAAAGTTGGTTAAGTATATTAATACTTAATAATTTGAAGCGAATGCGCAAACTTGTGCATTTTCCTTATGATTTTTATAAAAGTAATCCCACTGAAGCAAATAGGACCATCTGTAATAACTACCGTTATCTATGCCGTAAAAAAATTCAGGATCTACGGTAAAGTTTAATGACAATTTGATAATTTTGTGAGGAGTGATCCAATACTATTTGATTCACTAAATATTGTTGGCACTGCATTTTTGTTGAGGCTGTTCTTCCTACTATTTCTAAAACATTTTAATTCAAAATGGTCTTCGCAAAAATAACATTTTCCGTTGATGAAGTTAAAATCTAGTTTACATAATTTGCGAACTGATTCTATCCAAATCATTTTCCTGTCTGCACTCTGCAGTAACTCTGAAAAAGCTTTTATTTCTGTAAGAAGTATCTGTGATATATAACTAATAGGTATTCTTGCAGTTTGGTGCACAACAGTTCCAGACATTTTCTATTAAAAAGTAAAACAAGTAAAAGCAGTAAGACAATTCAGATGAACGATTCAACAATTATAATTATCTTCTTGCGTTACATTAAATTGTAGTCTAAAATAGAAAACAATTATCAAAAGCACTAGCACGGTAACTTACGAGATAATTAGTCATAATACAACATAGAGAAGAAATAACCTCAAACGTAATTCACAGAACACATCCCCTTTGTGACCTAATTTTCCATACACGTATTCTTTCGTATTGAACAAAGTGATTGAAATCAGTAAAGAACCAATCATGATTAAGAATTTTAAAAATGTGGTATTATGATTGGCTAGTTACCTATTACAATCAGTTTGTTCAGCTTCCGCACGAAAGAATACATGTAATATCAAATTTTTAATTTTTTCTGCGAACTATATAGGTTCTAATAACAATATTACTTTTCTGTTCAAGTTAGTATTACAGTTTTCGATACATAAATAGTACTAACGATGGCAATGTTGTCCAGGCCCATTCTGAGGTGGCGCTCGTACTTTCATGATTTTGCTCTTCCTATCCTTTTCACGGGGCTTATTTATCAGTCATATACCTTAACGGTAATAACTGAAGAAGTTAGTCTGAATGTAGATGGAAAAAAATCTTAGGACGAAGACAGTGTCTATCAGTAGATAAGCTAGGGGCGTACGACGCCAAAATC
>NW_019426004.1:33567-46269 GCF_000390285.2 Anoplophora glabripennis | reverse complement strand
CCTTAGCAAAGCGCATCCCAGGCTGCATAGCCGCACTACCCTACCCAACCATACCACACATAAACATGACACTACCCCCGGGGTTTACACAGACGAGCCGGCGAAGCAAGAAGAGCGCCAGAAGAAAGGGCCCTAGCCGGCGGGGCCCAGCCAGGACAAAAGGAGGTCCCACAAAGCGCCTACACCGGCCGCATTTGCGGTCGGGGTAGACGACGGATGGGGCCCACCTACGAAGGCTGTCCAGGCCTACACGAGATGAGGCAGGATAAAGAGGGATAATCCCCCTCGATCCCAAATCATTGAGGCCAATTTCTAGCCATAGAATAATGGCGGCGAGTCTGAATCTAGATGGAAAAAATTTTAGGACGAAGACAGTGTCTATCGCCACCTTTTCGACAGTATCCAAACTATGGAAATGTTGAGATACAAACGATTCCTATGATTTCCCCATGAAAACGTTCAAAAAATGTACCTTTCCTGTTTTGTCCAATTCATTTATAAAACTACTCAATAATTGTGATTAATTCATCTGTAAATAGTATCCTCAAAGCATTCTGCGGGGTGTGACTACGTTTTTACTACCATACACNAAAAGTTCAAAAAATGTACCTTTCCTGTTTTGTCCAATTCATTTATAAAACTACTCAATAATTGTGATTAATTCATCTGTAAATAGTATCCTCAAAGCATTCTGCGGGGTGTGACTACGTTTTTACTACCATACACGATTTTCTGTATGTTCAACAGGCTGGAGTGTCTAGATGCAGGGATGTACCCTCCAATCGTGGATCATTATTCCATGGCTAGAAATTGGCCTCATTGATTTGGCATCGAGGAGGATTATTACTCTTTGTCCGGCCTCATCTCGTGTAGGCCTGGACACACCGTAGGTGGGCCCTATCTGTAGTTTACTCCGACCGCAAATGCGGCCGGTGTAGGCGCTTCGTGGGATCTCCTTTTGTTCTGGCTGGGCCCCGCCGGCTAGGGCTCTTCATGTTTCCCCGCTAACCACAATCTACAACTAAATGCGCCGCTAATGCCAATAGAGCCAATTGCTAATGCTGTCATATAGGAAGCCAAAAAGGTTAAAAGCTTAGTGCATATACTGCTGGAGGCAGCGGCCCAGTAGCAGAGGTTGTGAGGTAAAGGAGGCGCGCCATTATTCTATGGCTAGAAATTGGCCTCAATGATTTGGGATCGAGGGGGATTATCCCTCTTTATCCTGCCTCATCTCGTGTAGGCCTGGACAGCCTTCGTAGGTGGGCCCCATCCGTCGTCTACCCCGACCGCAAATGCGGCCGGTGTAGGCGCTTTGTGGGACCTCCTTTTGTCCTGGCTGGGCCCCGCCGGCTAGGGCCCTTTCTTCTGGCGCTCTTCTTGCTTCGCCGGCTCGTCTGTGTAAACCCCGGGGGTAGTGTCATGTTTATGTGTGGTATGGTTGGGTAGGGTAGTGCGGCTATGCAGCCTGGGATGCGCTTTGCTAAGGTGGCCCTTAGGCTAGCGCGGGAGGGGAGGGTTAAGGAGGGTATGGGGGGTGTGTGTGTGTGTGTGTGTGTGTCGTTGTCTTCGTTTCTTGATCCTGGCTGTCTCTGAAACAGAAAAGGTTATCGGACAGGGGGAGGGGGTCAATGGGGTGGTCACCCAGGGTCATAAAGTTGGTGTCTAGGTCTTTTGTGTTTGTCGGTCACGTCGGGTACGTAGTCAACGGCTTGCCTGAGGAGGGGATTGTCATGTCTAGCGGCTACGTCAAATCGTTTCTCCGCGTTTTGTCTTATTGTCTGTGTAGCGTTTGTGTATTGTAAGTCTCGTAATATGTCAGTGTTTCTTACGTACCAGGGCGCGTCGGTGGCCGTGCGGAGGGCTATGTTTTCCACAGCCTGTAATGACTTTAAGTGGCTTTTTGCCGCGTGACCCCACGCCGTGGAGGCGTAGGTTAGCTGCGGTTGAAGTACCACCTTGATAAGCGTTCGCTTATTCCTTAAACTGAGGGTGTTTCCACCTTTGAGTAAGGGATAGAGCCTAGCCCTGGTGGTCTTCGCAGTAAAGGAGGGTAAATGCTGTCTCTAGCAGCATGCGATGGGTCAGTGACCATTACAGGAGCCAATCGCGTACTGCTAGAGAGAGATAGCATACCCACCCTCTTTCTCACTCTCTGTCTCTCTCTACAACCTCCGCTACACTCGGCCACTGCACTGACACGTTGCCTCCAGTCCTCCAATAGTGTATACTCGAAGACTACAAGTGACGACTGACGGCATTGTGCGTTATATATATCTCTGCAATTCTGTTTTTGTTTATGTATAAAAGAAGATTGTTGCAGAATAATGGCGGATGTTAAGGAAACGTCGTGTAAGCTTTGCCTTAAAACTGTAACCGATGAAAGTTTCGAAGTGATAAACAACATTATCAGAGCCATTCTAGATGTTCTTTTGCTGAAATTGGTAAGCACTTATGTACGTCTTAACAGCTTCGAGCGTAAATTATCTTTTAGTATTTAATTGTTATTTTCCGCCACAGTTATTTTCTTTATGTTTGAAGATGTGTATTTTTCAGAAATTTGATAGCGAAAGCAAAGAGGTTATATGTAACGTTTGCAGAAGAAAGTTAAATGCGGCGTTAGAATTTAAGTCGACGTGTTTGAATACCGATAACACAATTATCCCTTATGTGGATAGCGAAAAAATGTTACAGCCCGACTTAAGAGAAGTGCATGTACAGGAAAAGAAAATTGAATTGGTTCGCAGTCAGAAAATATGTCGATTGTGTATGCAGCCAGTAGAAAGTGAATTTAGGTGCATACGTGAAGAGGAACTTGAAGCTATTAAAAAATTGATACCTGAAATGGTAGGAGCAATATTAAATACTTGCACATTTTGTAATTTAATAAAACTGCTTTGTAGAATATAAATATCATCAAAGGTCCCGTTGTATGTAAGCCATGCTGGGATTCTCTGTGTACTCACAACAGTTTCCTGAAAGATTGCTCAGAGGTAGAGGAAAAAATTAAAAGTATTTTTGATAGTTCAGCCACAGGAAGTCAAATAAATACGTGTCCACTTGATTTATATGTTAAGACTGAAAACCTGGACAAGGAATTCGATATTAACGAGATGGAAATGTCGATTAAAGCTGAATGTGTTGACATAAAATCGGAAGATGAGGAAAGAAGGTAAGAGGAGACTATCTTAACATTAATTTAAAGAAATGGCAGCCCGTGGTTCTGACATTTTGTCACAATCTGGTGATGCAGTAATTGTAACAAATTATGAGATTGTCGGTTATATACGATATCATACAAATTTTTATATAATCATTAAGCTTTATGTTAACAAATTGGAAAAATACGTAAGATCCTTATAAAACAATCAGTATGACTTCGAATCAGATATGGGTACAAAGAATGCTACACTAAATTCCATTTATTCAATCAATTTTTTAACTGGACAGAAATAATTGGGGGTTATGTAAGCAGATTGCAAGAAAATCAGTTTGACCTTCAGTCATTCTTACCCAAAATTAATTTTGAAAGAATTTTGGAATGAGGTATTGANTTTTTAACTTTGGACAGAAATTCAAATTTTCTTGAATGAAAAGGATAGATCTTTTACGGAGTTACAAAATAATTGGTGGTTATGTAAGCAGATTGCAAGAAAATCGGTTTGGCCTTCAGTCATTCTTACCCAAAATTAATTTTGAAAGAATTTTGGAACGAGGTATTGAGCTAATTCAAATTATAAAAATACCTTGAAAAAATGCTCGTCAGATCATCAAAAAATATTTTTTTTTATTTTTGCAATATATAGAAAAGATCTTTGGGTTAGTTTAAAAATACTGTTTTTCTCAGTATTAAAGCTCATGAAAATGATTTGTGAGCCATAGAACTCGATAAGTATCAGAGATTTGAGGAAGGACTTTTAAATTGACATTTGCACTCAAAAAAAAGGACAACTGACAACTGTGTAGCATTGTGAAAATTGTAAATAATATATTTCTGAATATATTTTTTTTTTCATGACAATTTTTGATGAAAATATATAGATTTGTGCAAAAAAAAATTTCAATATAAAAAAAATGATTTAAAGATGCTAAATTTATTCCTTAATTGGCAATTCATAGTGAAAGCCAATCGCAGACGTTTGAACTCTTTACAGAAAGTAAAAAAACGAAAGTATCTTAAATATCAATCTCGGGTTTAACAAAATTCTTCAAATACGCAATTTTGGAATCAAGTTCCTTGCATCAAAAAAAATAAATTTATCAAAAAACGATAAGAATGTCTTGTGGAGGACAGTGTGAAATTTTCAAAACTCTGCTTAGATTTTCTGTATCAAAGCCAAAACAGTTATTTTTTATTTGATTATAAAGGTCTTGAACAGCTCAATTCAAAGAGGATGAATTAAACTAAAAGAGGTAACAGGTGGGATTGCCAAAAAAAAAAAATTGAGACCCGTGGAGCTGTTGAAAGTGAAGCAAAAGTTATAAAAAAAATTCCCCCGGGATTTCTTTTGATTTCTAAATGATAAAAATTTTTCAGCTGAAGATCCTGAAACTAGAACCTTCAAGCTTCAATTCACTTTTTTTTTATTGCCCTACGACCATTTTTCGTTAAGTTACAGCCTTTCGAAAATCACCTAAAAATTTGGGATTTTCTTTTTATCCTTTAATGTTTGTGACTAGAGTATTAAAATTTGTAATAAGGGAAAAAACAAAAATTAAATAATGTTGACGAACAAAAAAAGGTGATATAATGGGTGTTATTATTTGATTAAGATTTAATAAATTTATTATATTGTAGATTGTATTTAAATTATCTGTATCTAACTTTGTTTATGGATTTATTGTGTGACTTTATACATAGCTTCTGACAAATGCTTTTTCTGATAATTGAATACATTATCAAAGATATGAATCGATTCATCATTAAAGTTAAAATTGTGCTAACAGTACTATGGTTGATTCAATTATTGTCATAACCCCTTAAAATTAATACCTGATTATGAAAACTACTCTGTATATGCAATTTTTTCAGTGACACGCCACTTCAGATCTCCGATATTGTTCCATTCGAGGAGAGTGACTGTAAAAATGAAGAAGAGGATGGATGTAAACATGAAAATGGATCAGAAGTGAAAACCAGACAGGAACGCAAAGTATTGTACAAATGTGATAAATGTATCTACGAAACTGAAAGTGACATCCGTTTTACGGCACACTGTGCCAGTCATGAGAAGGATTTGGAAACATATAAGTGTGAATCGTGTGAGTATAAACCTAAAAGTAAGAAATTACTCCAGATGCACCTGTTGAAGCAAAAATATCCTTCAGAGGTTCAGATGTACAGGTGTAACGATTGTGATTATGAAACTAGAGATAAGAGTTATTTCAAAGGGCATCAACTGAAACATAAAGATCCTTCGCAGGTTCAAATGTACAGATGTAAGGACTGCGATTTCGAAACTAAATACAGGAGAAATCTCGAAAAGCATCAGCTGAATCATAAAGATCCTTCGCAGATTCAAATGTACAGGTGTCTGGATTGCGATTATGAAACTAGATACAAGAGTTATTTCAAAAAGCATCAACTGAAACATAAAGTTCCTTCGTACGTTCAAATATACAGGTGTCACGATTGCGATTTCGAAACTAAATACAAGAGTTGAAACATAAAGATCCTTCGCAGATTCAAATGTACAGTTGTAATGACTGCGAATACAAAACTAAGTACAAGAATGCTTTCAAAGTGCACCGACTGAAACATGAAGATCCTTCTCAGGTTCAAATGTACAGTTGTAATGGCTGCGAATACAAAACTAAGCATAAGAATGCTTTCAAACTGCACCGACTGAAACATAAGGACCCTTCACAGGTTCAAATATACAAATGTAATGACTGCGATTACAAAACTAGACAGAACAGTAATTTCAAACGGCATCAACTGACACATAAAGATCCTTCACAGGTTCAAATGTACAGGTGCCACGATTGCGATTTCGAAACTAAATACAATGCTAATTTCAAACAGCATCAACTGAAACACAAAGATCCTTCTCAGGTTCAAATGTACAAGTGTAACGACTGCGATTACAAAACTAGACACAACAGTAATTTCAAACAGCATCAACTGAAACATAAAGATCCTTCACAGGTTCAAATGTACAGGTGCGACGACTGCGATTTCGAAACTAAATATAGGACATTTCTCAAAAAGCATCAACTGAAACATAAAGATCCTTCACAGGTTCAAATGTACAGGTGCGACGACTGCGATTTCGAAACTAAATATAGGACATTTCTCAAAAAGCATCAACTGAAACATAAAGATCCTTCACAGGTTCAAACGTACAAGTGTAACGACTGCGGTTTCGAAACTAAATACAACGGTAATATCAAACAGCATCAACTGAAACATAAAGATCCTTCGCATGTTGAAATGTACAGGTGCCACGATTGCAATTATGAAACTCCATTCAAGAGTTATTTCAAAAAGCATCAACTGAAACATAAAGATCCCTCACAGGTTCAAATGTACAGGTGTAACGACTGTGATTATGAAAGTAAATACACGAATAATATTAAAAAGCATCAACTGAAACACAAAGATCCTTCGCAGGTTGAAGTGTACGGGTGTAACAAGTGCGATTACAAAACTAAATACAATAGTCTTTTAAAACAGCATCAACTGAAACATAAAGATTCCTCACAAGTTCAAATGTACAGGTGTAACAATTGTGATTACGAAACTAAATACAAGAGTGTTATCAAACGACATCAAATGAAACATAAAGATCCTTCTACGTCCAAATGTACAGATGTAAGGACTGCGATTTCGAAACTAAATACAGGAGAAGTATCAAACAGCACCAAGTGAAACATAAAAATCCTTTATTAGTCCAAACATACAAGTGTAACGACTGCGATTACGAAAATAAATACATATACAAACGGAGGAAAGTCGCCTAATATTTTAGTTTCTTCTTTCTAGGGGTATCATCGCTGAATTGTTTATATAATCTCTTCATTATCCGTGATATTCAAAGTTGACATCGAAGATGTTTTACTTACGTCAGAATATGATGACTGTGACGTGGAATGTTGGCTGATAGGAGACGTAAAAGAATCTGAAGATTGGGACTGTTCATGTTCCTAAAAAAGTATTGGTGAAGATAATTTTTATAAAATTATGTGGTGAGCATTAGAATGTTCATTAAGTATTGGGAGAGTCCTACGTGCAAAAAAAAATCATTCAAATGCACAGTCCAGGCAAATGTTACCGGAGTGTTCTAGATCAAACTTGAACACAGTGTGCGTGTACATATAAAGTATAATTACTTATCAGTCGAAAGGGCATTCAATTTTGCATTCACCCATGACAATTAATATGGGCCACTCCATTTGGAAAAAAAAAGTTTTTCAACTCGTAAGATTATTAATTGTAGGTCTCGGTATTTCCGAGTCTGAATAACGTACACGTTTTGCTCACAGATGACAATATAGAGTAATTTATGGGAAAATGAATTGTGAAAAGTGCAGGTTTCTAACTCTTACGGTTTAAACGCTATCTATCCTCATTTAGAGACGTGAAATTGTGATTTTTTTTCAAAAATAACTGATTATCTCGAAAACGGTAAGTTTTAAACGGCATGTACATTAAATAAACTCTACACATGATTCCAGACAACCTTGATTAAAATTATTTTTTTTATATAAATTTTACACTTGCACAGTTACTGAAGAATCCCTCTCAGGTGGAACACCCTGTATAAAAATTTTTCTAATGTGTGCCTTTTCGTAAAGATTAGTAATTGTATTAATTGTTAATACTGAATTTCTGTTTGTTACATACGTACCTAAAATAATAAAAAATAGGAGATAAAATACAAAAATACAATCTAATTATTTAAGTTCGATGGGTTCAAATCTGGACAACTTGGAAGCCGCTCGATAGGATTTTTAAGTCTTATTTATATCCTAGGATATTATCTGTTTTGCCACTGAAATTCATCACTTTATTGGAATCTTTTTATCTGTTGTTCTTGTTCTGAAAAGCTAAAAGTAAAAAAAATACAATTAAAAAATTATATAGAATTGTTGACGCTCTTGTAACAGTTTCTTCTGTTTATTTTACACTCCTAATACTATTTTATAATAACTTGATTTATCTGTGATCTTCTGCTAAGAGATGTCTAAATATATTCAGATTCCAAAATCAAATTCAAAATGGCGTACAAGATCAAAATCGCTTCTGAATAATTTTTTTATATTAAAATGTGTTCAAAGGTCGCAAAGTAGCCAAAAGATAAATATGAGATATTTTTTCAACACACACACCTCGTGCATAACCCTTAACGGTAATGATTGAAGAAGTTAGTCTGAATCTAGACGGAAAAAATCTTAAGAGTGTGGCTATCGCCATCTTTTCGACAGTATCCAAACTATGGNTCGCAAAGTAGCCAAAAGATAAATATGAGATATTTTTTCAACACACACACCTCGTGCATAACCCTTAACGGTAATGATTGAAGAAGTTAGTCTGAATCTAGACGGAAAAAATCTTAAGAGTGTGGCTATCGCCATCTTTTCGACAGTATCCAAACTATGGAAATGTTCAGATACAAACGATTCGTATAATTTCCCACATGAAAACGTTAAAAATATGTACCTTTCCTGTTTTGTCCACTTGATTTATAAAACCACTCAATAATTGTGATTAATTCATGTGTAAATAGTATCCTAAAAGCATTCTGCTGGGTGTGACTATGTTTACACGAGTATCCTACCGTACGCGATTTTCCGTATGTTCAAAAGGGGGAGGGGGGGAAGTTCAGGATAAACGCACGAGGTAAAAATATGCTTACGAGCTTATGCAATTAAGCCACTTTGAAAGTATGGATGAAGAGATTAGGGGTCCAGCTATCCCCCGTATAAATATTGTTGCTTTATCTTTCTTACTATAAAATACACATGGTCTGAAGCTAGTCACAGTTCCTCTCCATTTTTTTGAAAAAAATGAAATCTCGAAAACGGTTAATTTTAGGAATAGGGAAACTTCATAAAAGTCCACCTAAAATAACACGTAGAATCCAAAATTGCAATAATATATAGGGTGTTCCATTTAAAATAAGCAGGTTGATGGCGACTTCCGGTATAACCGGAAGTGGTACGTGGACGCCATTATTTTAGTTGAGAAGGGCATGCCCGAAAACCCGGTATCCCAAATTTTCAAAATTCAAATCGAAGTAGTCTCTGAAATAATTCTAATGGACCGTCACCGTGAGACACCCTGTATATATAAAAATTGATTATGCCATTCGATAGAGGGCAAAAATTTGCCATGAGAAAGTGTTTTTCATTTTTCAGTATCACCTCAAACGAGGCTGCAATGAAACAAAATCGGATTTCCAAAACTTCGGATTTTTTCAAGTATTTCGAAAACTGATCTTGTTAGCCTTGATTTTTTAGAGGCATAATGTTGGTCCCCCTGATTACGCAACTTTGCACCCATTTAAGCTAGTTCCGTATCTTTTACCGTTTCCGAGATCAATGTAGTGGAAAGTTAATTTGTAACAACCTGTATAATTAATGTAATAATGTAAGTAATAATTACATAATTCAACAATATTAGGAATAAAAACTATGCACTAAAACTAAGCAAAATAGATGTGCATTTTTTTTATAGAAGAAACTGTTGAGTATTGCTGTAAAATTGTATTGCTTTGTATTGCACAAAGGTTTTTCGGAAGTGAATCTAGACCTACCACAATATTCGGCCAGTAGCCTAGCTTTTAATGCGTTTTTAATCCGTAGTGAACTACAACGATAAACCTCTCTTTATCTAGACACGTGAATAAATGATATACTTTTTTACATTTTAAATATTAACAAGTATTTATTTGTTATTAAAAACAAATTTGTAAGGATAATAATTGTTTTCGAATGTTACGTTATTACAATTTAGTATTTTTAATATTGTTAACATTTCCACCATGTTTTAGAATTGAATACGAGTCTTTAGTATTATCGATTAATTATTCAGTTTGTAGTACATATTCCTAGTGACTCACTGTTTTTCAAATAATAGTATGGCGCCTACCTATTTAAACTGCCAATACGGCTAAAACAACACTCCATAGCACTGTGTTAATAAAGTTGTAATCCGCTGCACTTTAGTTTTGAAAACAATTTCAAAATTCAAGAGGACTGGGGAAATCAGCTGTTTTGCTTCAACGTTCGTTCGAACTGTCTATCAAAAATGTGCTGCAAAGTGGGACGTCGAGTTAGCGGGGGTTAAGGAATAGAATAAAATTTTTTCGATTTGATGTATTTATTAGGCTTTCCGAATACGTGGTTAAAATTAATGACATCACTAACTGTATCATCCTGTACAAACTTTTAAATTGCAACTAAGAAATCCGTCTCACTTTGCTGTTCCGGTTCCTGGTAGACTTCCACACGACAGTGTGGCATGTCACGGGTGATGTGAATACGCTTATCTGTTTATTTTTTATTAATGTGACCGAATAGTGGAAATAAGGTCTGCTTATAACATTGTTGCGCCAGTTCCCAGTTGTAAAAGATCTTTAAAATTAGGTATAATTTAAAATATAAATAAACAACCTTTTTTGCACTATCCGCTCACAGCTCACATTAATATAAAAATATAGAGAGGTATTCACACGACCCGTGCCATGACACGTGTGTCATGGGACGGCTGTCGTGTGGAACGACTGAGAAGGAACGAAGAAACTGGGTCACTCCGGTTTCTCGTGTCTTGTCTATTAAGTAAACACAATGGTCCCTGGTACAGTGGCGTACCGAGTTTAGGTTTAAAATCAATCATAATATAAGGAAACCATAAAAATTATACTTTTTAATAGAATTTGATAAAATCAGAAGCGCTCGATTATTTAAGCTTTCATGTGTAATAAATNGTAGACTTCCACACGACAGTGTGGCATGTCACGGGTCATGTGAATACGCTTATCTGTTTATTTTCTATTAATGTGACCGAATAGTGGAAATAAGGTCTGCTTATAACATTGTTGCGCCAGTTCCCAGTTGTAAAAAATCTTTAAAGTTATAATTCAAAATATAAGTAAACAACCTTTTTTTCCACTATCCGCTCACAGCTCACATTAATATAAAAATATAGAGAGGTATTCACATGACCCGTGCCATGACACGTGTATCATGGGACGGCTGTCGTGTGGAATGACTGAGAAGGAACGAAGGAACTGGGTCACTCCGGTTTCTGGTGTCTTGTCTATTAAGTAAACACAATTGCAGTACAGTACAGTGGCGTACCGAGTTTAGGTTTAAAATCTATCATAATATAAGGAAACCATAAAAATTATACTTTTTAATAGAATTTGATAAAATCAGAAGCGCTCGATTATTTAAGCTTTCATGTGTAATAAATAGACAATAAATAGGAAAAAGTTAAGTGTTTTCTTCAAAATCTATAATTAATATTTTAAAAACATTTCCAGAACAAAAGAGTGACTAAAGAAAACTCCTCGATTGAAACTGTCATTATACTATAACTACCAAGCGAACATAATTCTACAAGTATCCAGTGTTACAAAATATGATGCATTCAATGTCGTTGCCTGCTATTAGTTCTATTATTTCATAGTAGTTCTCGATTACTGGAAAAACTACATTTATTAAAATAAATAATTTAAATAAAACTACAAGGAGCAAAAATATATTTCATTAAAATCTGCTGGAATATAAACAATGCAAAGAAAACAAAACATACTTGTACTAAAAGTAACGGAAAAATGAAATTACATTGAACAACATTTAATCGTATGGGAAAATAAACATTCCAAGCACGTTTTAAATGCACGCAACAAAAATAAACTGATGAATTTTGAGCTCATAGCATTGACAGCTCTTCTCTTACGGAACAGGGACAACATGTGATCGAAGATATTTTATAGCAACATCTATAAATTTCCTTCACTGGCAATTTCTCGAAAGGGGAACCTTTGAGACGGCGCAACCTTTTCATCAACACTGCTAAAAATGTTTGTTATATTATTCTTATTACCTTTTTAATGCGGCGACTAGTCATTTTAAACACATGCTACTGAACCACTCAATTGGCAACAAAGAAATATTGAAGAAATGTCCCAATCCGCGACAGTCATTCATTTACCTAGCGTCAACATGTTTCGCATATGATTTGGGATAGACCGGAAATTTTGAAAGTGAACTTTCGATTATATATCATTCGAATGATCATTCAATTATAAAATTAATTCGAACGGTAACCTCTCGATTATTTAATTCATTCGATAATTCCCATTACTAGTAGAGATGTGAAATCCGGTTCATTTTGAGTTCAGTGCGAACAGCCGAGCTGAACGGACGTGCTTGTTTGTGAGGTGAAGTGATTGCAACGAGCAAAATCTACCTGCCTTTATTAAGGCTACCTGGAAAGAATCCCTTTCTTTCCTTTTAATCACCGACCTAATCCCCGGCTAAGCATAGAGGCCGTCGGCATCTTTGTTCAGGTACCTGTCCCGGGGTTATGCCCAGGTAAGTTTTAACTTATTTATCAGTTATTTGCATTACTTTAAAATACATTTCTTTAAAATTGCGACCCCCGACAAACAATATACCAGACAGACAAATACACCAAAAGACACGTACGCCCCCGTAAGGGGGCATCCCCACACGACTAACACTTACACACCC
>NW_019426004.1:0-27881 GCF_000390285.2 Anoplophora glabripennis | reverse complement strand
AGACGGAATATCTAGGATCTACGGATTGGGATGTGATTGTCAGGTCGTCGGCGTATAAGTATATGTTGGTGTTGGGGGGATGTGGGATGTCGGAGTTGTAAATGGTGTATAGGTGTGGAGACAGGACGGTGCCCTGGGGGACACCGGCCTCCATGGGACGGGTGGTGGAAAGGGAATCTTGGATTTGGATGCGGAATTTTCGGTGGTGTAGGTAGGATTTTATGAGTTTGGTAAAGGATATGGGATATTGGTTGGTGAGCATTTTAAATAATACACCCGATACATGCAGTGTGTGAATTGTGCACTACTCTTGATATCGGTTCCGAGAGCCGGACGGATCTTTGAGAAGGAACCGGTTCACTCGGCTCAGCACAAAGAGCCGGCTCAGTGAGCCGAATCAGTCATGTTCCGTCCATCTCTAAGTTGAGGTCAGCACAGAGAGCCAGATAGTCGTGTTTCGCCCATCTCTATTGTTAACCATAACCCATAAACAACTAGATGCGCTGCCAATGCTAATAGTGCCAATGCTGTCATATAATAAGAAACCAAGAAGGTTAGAAGTGACCTAGGATTTTAATTCTTGAGAAGTGACTACTAACTGCTTTGTGTTTTGTATTTTTGTCTGCGTTTTGTTTATATATAAAAGAAGATTGTTGCAGAGTAATGACTGATATTAAGGAAGCGTCGTGTAGGCTTTGCCTTAAAAATATAACCGATGAAAGTTTTGAAGTGATAAACAACATTATCAGAGACATTCTAGATGTTCTTTTGCTGAAATTGGTAAGCATTGAAATATAATTAGATTATATACGTCTTCACAGTTTCGAGTGTAAATTAACTTTTAGTAGTATTTAATTGTTATTTTACGCTACAGTTATTTTCTTTGTTTGAAGATGTGTATTTTTCAGAAATTTAATAGCGAGAGCAAAGAGGTTATATGTAATGTTTGCAGAAGAAAGTTGAATGCGGCGTTAGAATTTAAGTCGACGTGTTTGAATACCGATAACACAATTATTCCTTATGTGGATAGCGAAAAAATGTTACAGCTCGACTTAAAAGAAGTGTACAAGCAGGAAAAGAAAATTGAATTAGTTTTCAGTCAGAAAATATGTCGATTGTGTATGTACCCAGTAGAAAGTGAATTTAGGTGCATACGTGAAGAGGAACTTGAAGCTATTCAGAAATTGACACCTGAAATGGTAGGAACAACAATATAATACTTGCATATTTTATGATTTAACAAATCTGCTTTGTAGAATATAAATATCATCAAAGGTCCCATTGTATGTAAGCCATGTTGGGATTCTCTGTGTACTCACAACAGTTTCCTGAAAGATTGCTCAGAGGTAGATGAAAAAATTAAAAGTATTTTTGACAGTTCAGCCACAGGAAGTCAAATAAATACGTGTCCACTTGATTTATTGGTTAAGACTGAAAACCTGGACAAGGAATTCGATTTTAACGAGATGGAAATGTCGATTAAAGCTGAAAGTATCGACATAAAATCGGAAGATGAGGAAAGAAGGTAAGAGGAGACTATTTTACATTAATTTAAAGAAATGGCAGCCCGTGGTTCTGACATTTAGTGATTTATATGATTAAATACATACAATCAGGTGATTAGTCCTGTAGCCAGGGGGGTCCCAATTGCCTCCATCATTTAGATGGAGTTATGCAAGTGTTTTTTGTGTATTTTGTGCTGCAGAACGCGAATTTTTTGGGTAGAAAGTTGCCCGGATATCGATAAGTTTTTTATTAACAAAAAAACTTGCATAATACTGAAAACTTGGTTTTTGGCAAAATAAAAAGTATTTTCTTATTCTTTGACCTATTTTAAGAAGAAAATGTCTCTTGCAATTTTTTTTGTTAAACTCATAGTTTTCGAGATAAACGCCGTTAAAAACTCGAAAAATGCTATTTCTGCAATTTTCAATCGTTAATAACTTTTGATTGAATAGGTATTTTGTAATTCTGCTGACGGCGTTTGAAAGTTCACGTTAAATACTACAAATTGTGTGTAATTGCAGTGTGAAAATTTGTTTTTTCCACTGTTATTTGAAGCTATAAACAAATAACGATTGAGCGTTCAGAAGGGAGCGCCGCTATGTATGTAAGAGAGTGGTTGCCTTCTTAGAGGTGTTTAATACACGATCTTGACACGTACTCTTCATTTCTAGACCAAAGAAACGAAAACTGAATGAAACATTAACGATTTAATGAAAATTTGCAATATTACAATAATTAAAATTATTATACAAGTTTAAAAAATAATTATAAAAACACCTAAGTTATACCATGTTATGCTTTTAATATAAGTAAGTATAAACTTTTTTATTATCGTTTATAAATAAAACTAATATAATTTTGCTAATTTTTTTCACATAAATGGTATAATAATGTTTACAAAGTAAATTAGAATTAACCAAACATTATATCTTTGATATTTCAAATTTTCCGCGCCTTTTTAATGCATTTTGTTTTAAACGATTGTCACTTATCATCACTGAGGAAGTAGAATTATTAACATTCATGTTACAAGCTTAATTAAATCAGATCTTTGCATTATTTGTGAGAAAAATGTTAAGTTTCTTCTTAAAATGGGTCAAAGAACAAGAAAATACTTATGCAAGGGACATTTTCTTAAAATGGGTCAAAGAATAAGAAAATACTTTTTATTTTGCCAAAAACCAAGTTTTCAGTATTATGCAAGTTTTTTTGTTAATAAAAAACTTATCGATATCCGGGCACACTTCTACCCAAAAAATTCGTGTTCCGCAGCTCAAAATACACAAAATACACTTGGGTAACTCCATCTAAATGATGGAGGCAATTGGGACCCCCCTGGCTACAGGACTAGATACAGTAATTGTAATTAATTATTAGATTGTCGGTTATATACGATATCGTACAAATCATTAAGCGTTAGGTCAACAAATTGGAAAAATACGTAAAATCCTTATAAAACAATCAGTATGACTTCAAATCAGATATGGGTACAAAGAATGCTACAGTAAATTCCATTCATTCAATCAATTTTTTGACTTTGGGCAGAAATTCAAATTTTCTTGAATGAAAAGGATAGATCTTTTACGGAGTTACAAAATAATTGGTGGTTATGTAAGCAGATTGCAAGAAAATCGGTTTGGCCTTCAGTCATTCTTACCCAAAATTAATTTTGAAAGAATTTTGGAACGAGGTATTGAGCTAATTCAAATTATAAAAATACCTTGAAAAAATGCTCGTCAGATCATCAAAAAATATTTGCAATATATAGAAAAGATCTTTGGGTTAGTTTAAAAATACTGTTTTTCTCAGTATTAAAGATCATGAAAACGAACTGTGTAGCATTGTGAATATTGTAAATAATATATTTCCGAAATGAATATTTTTTAAAAAAAAAAATTTTACTTTTTTTTTTCTTTTTTTTTCAATTAAAAAAAAATGATTTAAAGATATAAAATTTATTCTTTAATTGGCAATTCACAAAAAGAAAAATCGCAGCCGTTTAAACTCTTGACAGAATGTAAAAAAAAAACGAAAGTATCTTAAATATCAATCTCAGGTTTAACAAAATTCCTCAAATACGCAATTTTCTTGCATTCAAGTTGAATTCTTTCTTGCATTCAATTGAATCAAGTTTCTTGCATTGAAAAAAATAAATTTATCAAAAAACGATAAGAACGTCTTATGGAGGATAGTAGAACTTTTCAAATCTCTGCTTAGATTTTCTGTACGGCCACTACTTCCCAAATAATTAATTATCAAAGCCAAAACAGTTCTTATTTGATTATACATAAAGGTCTTGAACAGCTCAATTCAAAGAGGATGAATTAAACTAAAGGAGCTGACAGGAAGCAAAAATTATAAAAAAAATTCCCCTGGGATTTCCCGAAAATTTAGATTTTTTTTTTACCCCTTAATTTTTTCCATTAGTGTATTTAAATTCTGTAAAAATCTATAGCTAACTTTGTTAAAGGATTTATTGTGTGTATACATAGCATCTCGCNAAAATCGACGGTGGGTTTCAGAAACTCGAATGAATTCTCTACAAGGTCCTGGCACGGTTTTTTAGAAAAAAAAAAAATTATCTTTAATATGACTGTAGAATAGTAAAAAATAGGGCTTTTAGGGGTCTTCTAGAAAATCACGTGCCACATTGAGAATATTGGGAAAATGACTAATGTTAAGTGTGTCTTTTACAGGTCATTGTACCCCTAAAAGCCCTACAGAGTTTCAATTCGATTCATCCATCCGTTTTTTTGTTTCATTCGATTGAATTTTTAAAAAAATTAAAGGATCACGTTTTTTTGCCTTTAAATGCTCACAATCCGTAAAAAAATGAAAAAAAAACATTTTTTCCTGATTTTTTTTTTTGACATTCTTATTGCAGAAAGCGTTTGAAATTATGAAAAAAAAAAATATTTGAAAAATTTTTTCGAAAAAAAATTTTTTTGAACCGATTTTCAGAAATTTCGCAAAACCGCCGGCATTAGCGTTACTTACCCAAAGCGTACCACGTGGAGTTTGCATGGTCAGATTTAGGCTTCTTTTACACACGTGCGAAAAGCGTTTGAAGTTATGACAAAAAAAAAATTATTTTGAAAATTTTTTTTTTAGTTTGTTGGTTGGATTCACGCCAGAAAATTTATCTCAATAATCCCCAAGTATTTTCAACACGATTCTCCTACTTCATTTCGTGATTATGCTGACCGAATTTTAATTAAATTTAAAAAAGTTGATACCCCTAACCGAATATTGACCTCGATCTACACCCTTTTCAGAGATTATTGCTGCGATACTTCTGAATTCATAAAACGCTTTTTCCTAATTTACAGAACACTAAAACAAAGTTTTTTTCAGTAGAAAAAAAGTTTGAATAAAAAATTTTTTTTGAAAAATAGAATTTTTCTTTTAAATCAAATTTTTTTTCGATTGCTCACTATGATCAGACGTCATCTATCGGAGCCGGAAGTTGCTCGCTTAGTAACTTTGATAGACGAAGGTTATACTCGTAGAGATGTGGCCATTCGGATGGGTGTTAGCCAATCCGCCGTATCTCGTGCTTACGCTAGATACCGGGAGACTAACCAATTTAATCGTCGCCCTTGTCAAGGTCGCCATCGTGTCACTAACGACCGCAATGATCGGGCAGTCGTTCGCCAAGTTCGACGTGATCCTTTCGTTAACGCGAACATTGTGGCACGAAATTTTCCGAATCAGAGACAACAACAACATCAGCGACGACGAAATCAGGTAAGAAACATTTGTGACCGAACGGTCAGAAACCGTCTCCTTGAAACCGGGATACGAACCAGACACCCTAATCGAGTACCTGCGTTGACAGCGCGACATTGCCGACTCCGTTTAGAGTATGCTAACCAACATCGCGATTGGACTCGCACTCACTCGCGCACACACACATTCACACTCTCACACTCACTCGCACTCCCACACACTCACACGCGCACTCACACACACTCACGCACACGCACGCTCACAAACACACACACACTCACTCGCACTCACACACTCTCTCACTCACCCGCACTCGCGCGCACACTCCCTCACTCTCACTCACACGCGCTCACACTCACTCACTCGCACTCACTCTCACTTACTCACACACACACGCACACTTGTGTAAAAGAAGCGTAAATACGCTTTGGGTAACGCTAATGCCGGCGGTTTTGCGAAATTTCTGAAAATCGGTTCAAAAAAAATTTTTTTTTTCATAATTTCAAACGCTTTCTGCAATAAGAAAGTCAAAAAAAAAATAAGGAAAAAAATGTTTTTTTCATTTTTTACGGATTATGAGCATTTAAAGGCAAAAAAACGTGGCCCTTTAATTTTTTTAAAAATCCAATCGAATGAAATAAAAAAACGGCTTGATGGATCGAATTGAAACTGTAGGGCTTTTAGGGGTACAATGACCTGTAAAAGACACACTTAACATTAGTCATTTTCCCAATATTCTCAAGGTGGCACGTGATTTTCTAGAAGACCCCTAAAAGTCCAATTTTTTACGATTCTACAGTCATGTTAAGGATAAAAAAAATTTTTTTTCTAAAAAACTGCCAGGACCTTGTAGAGAATTCATTCGAGTTTCTGAAACCCACCGACGATTTTCTGTGCAACCATTGGTTTCTGAGATATCGATGAACAAAGAGAAAATGATCCATTTTCATTCAAAGTCCGATATCTCAGCGAGAAATGGTCGTATCGAAACAAAAAAAAAAAGATATTGAGGCTAAATGAACAACCTATCTAATCCATAAGGTGGTTAAGTTGGAAAAATTTTTTTCAAGTCCGTACACCAAATATTAGATCCAAAAAAATTTCGAAAATTTTTTTTTCATGATATTCATTAAGATTGCACGATACGTGTTACTTGAAAAAAATTTTTTTTTTCAAGATCCAAAAATTAGAAACTTCAAGCTTCAAATTGCTTTTTTTTACTCCAATACTACCATTTTTATCAAAGATACAGCCATTTGAAAAACCGCAGAAAATTTAGATTTTTTTTGACCCCTTAATTTTTTCCATTAGTGTATTTAAATTCTGTAAAAATCTATAGCTAACTTTGTTTAAGGATTTATTGTGTGTATACATAGCATCTCGCAAATGCCTTTTCTGATAATTAAATACATTATCAAAGATCTGAATCGCTTCATCATTAAAGTTAAAATTGTGCTATCAGTACTATGGTTGATTCAGTTATCATCATAACCTCTTAAAATTAATACCTGATTTTGAAAATGCAATTTTTTCAGCGACACGTCACTTCAGACCTCCGATATTGAGAGTGACTGTAAAAATGAAGAGGATGGATGTAAACATGAGAATGGATCAGAAGTGAAAACCAGACAGGAGCGCAAAGTATTGTACAAACGTGAGATCCTTTTGTCCACGGCACACGGTCCACGTTTTGTGTCCACGGCACACTGTGCGAGACATGAGAAGGATTTGGAAGCATATGAATGTGAATCGTGTGAGTACAAAACTGAAAATAAGAAATTACTTCTGAAGCACCTTTTGAAGCATAAAGCTTCTTTGCAGGTTCAGATGTACAGGTGTCACGATTGCAATTATGAAACTAAGTACAAGAGTTATTTCAAATATCATCAACTGAAACATAAAGATCCTTCACAGGTTCAGATGTACAGGTGTAACGATTGCGGTTATGAAACTAAATACAAGAATAATATTAAACTGCATCAAAGGAAACATAAAAATCCTTCGCAGATTCAAATGTACAGTTGTAACAACTGCGAATACAAAACAAAGTACAAGAATGCTTTCAAACGGCATCAACTGAAACATGAAGATTCTTCTCAGGTACAAATGTACAGGTGTAACGATTGCGATTTTGAAACTAAATCCAAGAGTTATTTCAAACAGCATCAACTGAAACATAAAGATCCTTCGCAGGTTCAAATGTACAGGTGTAACGATTGCGATTATGAAACTCCATTCAAGAGTTATTTCAAACAGCATCAACTGAAACATAAAGATCCTTCGCAGGTTCAAATGTACAGGTGTAACGATTGCGATTATGAAACTCGATTCAAGAGTTATTTCAAAAAGCATCAACTGAAACATAAAGATTCTTGGCAGGTTCAAATGTACAGGTGTAACGATTGCGATTATGAAACTAAATATAAGTATTATATCAAACAGCATCAACTGAAACATAATAAAGATCCTTCACAGGCTCAGATGTACAGTTGTAACGACTGCGATTTCAAAACTAAATACAAGAATAGTGTTAAAGTGCATCAAAGGAAACATAAAAATCCTTCGCAGATTGAAATGTACATTTGTAATGACTGCGAATACAAAACTAAGTATAAGAATACTGCACCGACTGAAATAGGAATATCCTTCTCAGGTTCAGATGTACAGGTGTAATGACTGCGATTTCGAAACTAAATACAAGAATTATTTGTAGAGGCATCACCTGATATATATACGCTGTGCAAGTTCTAAAAGTAATAGTGTAAGTGTAATGACTGTGATTACGAATCCAAATACAGGAGTGGTATAAAATATCACGTGTTGAAGTATAGAAAGCCTTCACGAGTGCAAAGAAGTTTTTGAGGAAGCACTGAAGTGCCTCCCACAGAAACACAGTTAAAAATTGGGGCATTTTAGAGGCTGACTATAATTACTTGAATTGAAATAAAGTTTAAAGCCTATCTTGAAAAACATCAAAGAGTTTACATGTGCTTCTGTAACCAGGTGTATTAATTTAGAATAATTTAGATACATTGTAATATGGCTTAGGAGATGGCGCTCATAGCAATCGCCCTTGGCGTCGCTCATTCAGGGGCCTTGCGCAAGAACCCAAGCCAAAAAAGTTTATATTTAAAACTTTATTTTATCCTTAGCTATTAGTTGTAGAGGTATATGACAATAAAATAAAGTTGGTTAATTCATATTAAGTATATTAATACTTAATAAGTAGTAATAGCTGTCTAAATAAAATTTCTCATTTAGATTTATTTAAGGTTTATAGACAAGAAATTTCACGTTTGCCACATAACAATGGATGTAAAGATTTCTTTTATCGGTTACTATATATTCGCGGAACATCTGGCCGTCAGAGCAGCATTAAGCAAAATTAGCGGAATGAGCAACAGTCTGATAATTTCAACAAATGCACAAAAAGTAGTCATAATAAACTAGGACATTGTAAATTTCTCAAGTATATTATTGTTTGATGACAATTTGAAGCNCTCAGGTTCAGATGTACAGGTGTAATGACTGCGATTTCGAAACTAAATACAAGAATTATTTGTAGAGGCATCACCTGATATATATACGCTGTGCAAGTTCTAAAAGTAATAGTGTAAGTGTAATGACTGTGATTACGAATCCAAATACAGGAGTGGTATAAAATATCACGTGTTGAAGTATAGAAAGCCTTCACGAGTGCAAAGAAGTTTTTGAGGAAGCACTGAAGTGCCTCCCACAGAAACACAGTTAAAAATTGGGGCATTTTAGAGGCTGACTATAATTACTTGAATTGAAATAAAGTTTAAAGCCTATCTTGAAAAACATCAAAGAGTTTACATGTGCTTCTGTAACCAGGTGTATTAATTTAGAATAATTTAGATACATTGTAATATGGCTTAGGAGATGGCGCTCATAGCAATCGCCCTTGGCGTCGCTCATTCAGGGGCCTTGCGCAAGAACCCAAGCCAAAAAAGTTTATATTTAAAACTTTATTTTATCCTTAGCTATTAGTTGTAGAGGTATATGACAATAAAATAAAGTTGGTTAATTCATATTAAGTATATTAATACTTAATAAGTAGTAATAGCTGTCTAAATAAAATTTCTCATTTAGATTTATTTAAGGTTTATAGACAAGAAATTTCACGTTTGCCACATAACAATGGATGTAAAGATTTCTTTTATCGGTTACTATATATTCGCGGAACATCTGGCCGTCAGAGCAGCATTAAGCAAAATTAGCGGAATGAGCAACAGTCTGATAATTTCAACAAATGCACAAAAAGTAGTCATAATAAACTAGGACATTGTAAATTTCTCAAGTATATTATTGTTTGATGACAATTTGAAGCAGATGCACGATCTTGTGCATTTTCTTCATGATTTTTATAAAAGTAATCCCACTGAAGCAAATAGGACCGTCTGTAATAACTGCCGTTATCTAGGCCGTAAGAAAATATCAGAATCTACTGCAAAGTTTAACGATAATTTGATAATTTTGTGAGGAGTCTTGATAATTCGCAAAAAACAATGTGGAACATTAAAAATAGTCTTAAAATTGAACTAAGCCCTACTTTTTCCACTGTTACAGCCGAAGAATTTAACAGCTTCTCTGTCGATATAGCCGATAATGCCTTAATTAATTCAAAATACTTGTAATCTGCAATTTACGGAATACCTGCATAGTAGTGATGGAGAAAATAAGTTTCAATTTATGGAGATAACTCCCTGGGAAGTAGCCAATGTCATTATGACTTTAAAAAATAAAAAATGTGAAGATGTTTATAAACTAAATTCGCAAATAGTGGAAAGTATAATGAATTCAATACTAATCCCTATTACCAACTTAATTAACCTTAGTATCAAGTCGACTATTTTTCCAGACTCTAAAAATTGCTAGAGTAGTACCGCTATATGAAAAGAATAACGTAAATTGTAAATGAACCTTCCAATTTTAGACCCATATCCATAATTCCATATTTTGCAAAAATGTAGGAGTCTATATATTTAAAATACAAATTACCAATTATTTTGACACCCATGGTATTGTGAATTCAAATCAGTATGGTTTTCACAATCGCTGCTCTACCACATTGGCTATAAACAAACTTGTTTCACATATTAATAAAGGTTTTGAAAATGGTGAATACACAGTTCTTAGACTTGACAAAAGCATTTGTGTATCTCATAATATTCTTATTAAAAAGCTACAATTTTAAGGGTTTACCGAGAACAGTATACAGATGTTAAGTCGGCAGATAGGCGGCAGTTAGTGAGTTACAACAATAATGTAAAATCCTACTTGAAAACTGTTAAACACGGAGTAATCCAGGGATCAATACTGGGGCCCCTACCATTTTTAACCTATATTAATGACCTACTTAACTCGTTGAATAATGATGTTCTGGGTATTTTGTTTGCTGATGACACATGTCTGTCATTAAGAAGTAAAATATTTTTAGATTTAATTAATACAATCTTACAAGTGATTTTAGCCATATTTAACTTATTGTTGTTTTTTAATTGTGTTACTTTTATATTATTTTTGTATTTTAATTTATATATTTTTATCTCATTTTAAACCTTTTACTTGTATTATTGTACGGTCCTTATATGATATTTTTACTTTGTCTGTATACTGTTATGTTTTGTCTTATACACTCCTACATGTTTTCCAATAATTATGTTATATTAATATGATGTACTTAGTGGAATAATTTCCTGGTTGTGACGCGTGTAAACACTTTGTGTGTAATAACACTAATAGTTATAAATAAGTTATAAATAAATAATAAAAAAGTGACGCTATGTCGAACGTTTATAAAGTTACAAACAACAACAAAATATATAAAACTGTAAATAAGCAAATATAAGCAATATAAGCAATAAGCAAAAATATAAATATTAGATAAACATTTATGACCAAACAACATTGCTGTCATTTTTTATTGCTGGTCCGGGCAATAATTTCTCTTTGCTATGTACGTACCTAAAATAATAAAAATAGAAGATAAAATACAAAATAAATAAAAAAATACAATTTACTTATTTAAATTCGATGGGTTCAAATCTGGACAACCTGGAAGCCGCGCGATAGGGTTTTTAAATTCTATTTATATCCTTGATGGATATTATCTGTTTTGCCACTGAAAGTCATCACTTTATTGGAATTCTTTTTATCTGATATTGTTCTGAAAAGCTAAAAGTAAAAAAAATATATAGTTTTGTTGACGCTGTTGTAACAGTTTCTTCTGTTTATTTTACATTCCTAACTATTTTATAATAACTCGATTGATCTGTGATCTGCTAAGAAATGTCTAAATATTCAGAATCCAAAATCGAATTCAAATTGGCGTACAAGATCAATAATAATAATTTTTTAATAGTAAAATGTTTTCAAATCGCAAAGTGGCCAAAAGATAAATATGAGATATTTTTTCAACACCTACATAACTCTTAACGGTAATAACTGAAGAAGTTAGTCTGAATCTAGACGGAAAAAAATCTTAGACTAAGACAGTGGCTATCGCCATCTTTTCGACAATATCCAAACTATGGAAATGTTGAGATACAATCGATTCCCATATATATTACCCCATGAAAACATTAAAAAAATGCACCTTTCCTGTTTTGTCCAATTCATTTATAAAACTACTCAACAATTGTGATTAATTCATCTGTAAATAGTATCCTTAAAGTATTCTGCTGGGTGGGACTATGTTTATACTACCATACGCGATTTTCTGTAGTATGTTCAACAGGCAGGAGTGTTGAGATGCAGGGATGAACCCTCCAATCGCGGGCCATTATTTCATGGCTAGAAATGGGCCTCAAAGATTTGGGATTGAGGAGGATTATCCCACTTTATCCTGCCTCATCTCGTGTAGGCCTGGACAGCCTTCGGAGGCGATCCCCATCCGTCATCTACTCCGACCGCAAATGCGGCCGGTGTAGGCGCTTTGTGGGATCTACTTTTGTCCTGGCTGGGCCCCGCCGGCTAGGGCTCTTCATGTTTCGCCGCTAACCGCAATCCACAACTACATGTGCCGCTAATGCTGTCATATAGGAAGCCAAAAAGGTTAGAAGCTTAGAGCATATACTACTGGAGGCAGCGTCCCAATGGCCGAGAACGTAGTAGTGGTTGTAGGGTGAGAGAGGTATAGGAGGGTAAATGCTGTCTCTAGCAGCATGCGATTGGTCAGTGACTATTACGGCAGCCAATCGCGTACTACTAGATAGAGATAGCAAATCTCCCCCCTATCCTCTCTCACTACCACCCCCGCTACACTCTCGGCCACTGCACTGACACGTTGCCTCCAGTCCCTCCAGTAGTATATGCCACTGCCTGAGAACTCTTATGGGAGTGGAAGGGACCTGGCTGTTAGTTCCACTACATCTCGCGTGGCATCGCTGACATAGCTACTAAGATGGCACAGCCAATAGAAATTCAGCATTAATACAGCCAATAGGAATTCAGCAACATTTGATTCATTTGTATAGTATCCTGTTCTTGTAATTTTAATTTTATTCATTTTCGTTTTGTATTTGTGTGTGCTATCGTGTTTGTGCCTTGCAAAATTTTGTGATTGTGATTATTTTTTGACTTTTTGAAGTGTGTGTGAAGATTGAATAATAGCAATAAGGTAAAATAAAAATAATTATTAACGTAACTCTTCATTATTATTATTTTAATTTTTTTATAGATAATTTTNGTGTGCGTGTGTGTGAGGGTGTGTAGGTTTTAGTCGTGTGGGGATGCCCCCTTACGGGGGCGTACGTGTCTTTTGGTGTATTAGTCTGTCTGGTATATTGTTTGTCGGGGGTCGCAATTTTAAAGAAATGTATTCAAAAATAATGCAAATAAATGATAAATAAAGTAAAAACTTACCTGGGCATAACCCCGGCACAGATACCTGTAACAAAGATGCCGACGGCCTCTATGCTTGAGCCGGGGATTAGGTCGGTGGTTAAGAGGAAAGAAAAGGATACTTTCCAGGTAGCCTTAATAAAGGCAGGTAGATCTTGCTCGTTGCAATGCACTTCACTTCACAATAAACACGTCCGCTCAGTTCGACCGCTCGCACGAGAATGGTATCAGGAATTAAAAGGTCGATGAAGAAAAAAAATGAGAGGGCAGTGCAGATGAATAGATCAGAAGCACGGCCTGAGAACTCTTATGGGAGTGGAAGGGACCTGGCTGTTAGTTCCACTACATCTCGCGTGGCGTAGCTGACATAGCTACTAAAATAACACAACCAATAGAAATTCAGTATTAATACAGCCAATAGGAAATTCAGCATTAAAATATGTAAACAAAACTAGAACGTGGATAATTTGATTAATTTGTATCCTGTTGCTCTTGTAATTTTATTCATTTTCGTGTTGTATTTGTGAGTGTGCTATGGTGTTTGTGTCCTAGCCTGAAGAGCCTTGCTATATTTTGTGATTGTGATTATTTTTTGACTTTTTAAAGTGTGTGTGAAGATTGAATAATAGCAATAAGGTAAAATAATTATTAACATAAATCTTCATTATTATTTTATTTTCTTTTTATAGACAATTTTCTTCAGTAATGTGTACTGAATAATGAGTATTGATTTGCATAAATAAATAATTGTATTTTTCTTTGTATACTTCCATGAGTTCCATGCAACTCTTCAACTATTAAACGATTAACTCATTAGGTACTTATATTTTTAGATGCCATTCAAGTGTGTTGTTCCTAACTGTGAGGATAAAAGTTCTACAAGACATCGTTTACCAAATCCTGCCAAGTTTTTGTTACAATTTAATGAGTGGTTGGAAGCAATTGGTAGAAATGAAATAAAGGCTATGGATCCCTTAAGAGTATATAACAATTTTAGGATTTGCTACAGGCATTTTGCTAAAGAATATTTAGGTACAAATATGTACTTAGAGCCAGGTGCTGTACCAACATTATTTCTACCTGAGAGAGGGTATATTCCAGAAAACCCAGGTAAAAATTGTTTCCCTTGAATACAGTAGTTATTATCCTTTTTTTATTGCAAGCTCATAAACAAGGGTATTGTCCCAGATTATAGTATTATGTATACCTATGTAGTATTGTAAAAATTTCTATTTCATTTTTAACAACAAAAAACAAAAGCAGAATTATATTTATTTCTTTTTTGCAATCTGATTGTTCTTTTTCTTTCAGAAATTCTACCATCGACTAGTAAGGAGACTAGTGAAGAAGTAACATATCCTACCACTCCAACCACAAGTAAACCTGCATTTGAATTTCCACAAAGCAGCCATCCTCAAGTAGGTAAGCATATTTTTTACATATTTGTAATATCAATAGTGTAAACAAATTTAAAACTTATTAATTACCTATGTAGTTATCAACTTTATTTTAATAGATACATAATAAGAAACATTCTACTATTTATAATTTATTTTTTTCCAGGTACACAGTTCCTACANATCAATAGTGTAAACAAATTAAAACTTATTAATTACGTATGTAGTTATCAACTTTATTTTAATAGATACATAATAAGAAACATTCTACTATTTATAATTTATTTTTTTCCAGGTATACAGTTCCTACAAGAGTTAGGTGTGAGCAAAGTTACCGAACTAACGCCAAAAGCTCAACGAATCTATAAAAGGACTCGAACACTAACCAAGTCAGTACATCGATTAAAGTTACGGACAAGACAATTGAAAACCCTATTATCACAGGATGAACTTATAGAAAATGCAACTTCTAGCCTTGATCCTACAGTAGGAAATTTTATAAAAACTCAAATTAGGCTGAAAAACAAAAAAGCTAAAGGGAGGCGTTTTCATTTAGATGACAAAATATTAGGCATTATTTTACATAAACAAAGCCCGAAGTGCTACAATTTGTTGTCTAAAATATTCTCTCTTCCGTTAAGAAAGACAAACATGACGTTATTAAATAGAATACCAATGAAAGCTGGTATTAACGAACCAGTTTTTGATAATCTAAAAATCAGCATTCAAAATTTATCCCCAAGAGATAGGCATTCCATTTTAATTTTTGATGAAATGAGTATCGAGCCCCAAATTATAACAAACAAAAATTTGATGGAGTTTGAGGGTTTCGAAGACAGTGGTGATAACAAAACATCAAAAATTGCAGATCATGCTGCAGTATTTTTAGTTAAAGGCATTACAAAGAAATGGAAAAAACCACTTGTGTATACGTTTTGCCAAGGCACAACGAAGACTATGGATCTAGTAAGAATTATTGTCAATATTATAAAAGAGTGTCAAAAAGCTGGTCTAAAAATTGCAGCTACTGTTAGTGATCAAGGTTGCACTAATGTAGCTGCAGTAAGCTATCTCTGCAAAAATTATCCTTCAATCGAGAGTAGTGACACCACAAAAGTCTATTCTGTTAATGGATAACCTGTAGTACATATCTACGATCCTCCACATTTGTTAAAAGGAATAAGGAATAATCTTTTGACTAAAGATTTAATGTGGAAGAAGGACGGTAAGACAATTTGTGCAAAATGGAAACATATTGTACAAACATATGAAGACGACAATGGTCCCAGAGAGCTTACAACTCTTCCTAAAATTACGGAAAGCCATGTATATCCGAATAAAATGAAAAAAATGAAAGTTTCTGTTGCAGCCCAAGTCCTTAGCCATTCGATGACCTCAGTAATGGCACTGATGTGCAGGAAAGGTACATATTAATTCTTTTACTTAACATAACATAAAATTTATAATATATGTACTTAACAATTTATTTGCTACTTTGGTTTACATTTTAAAAATATGTCAATTTTAATCATGTATATTTTTTAGGAATCGCTCAAGACCCAGAATGTGGACAGACTGCTTCAGTGTTAAAATTTTTTGATACACTCTTTGACAGTGTTAATGGTGCTACCCGATATGAGAGAGTGGTTGAAAAAGGCAAGACCTATCTAATATGTTTTTTATAGATGCAAATATCTTAATTTGTTGAGAGAACAAATTGTACCTGCTTTGGAGGCCCTAGGTCCAATTCATCAAATGTGGTTTCAGCAAGATGGAGCCCCTCCACATTATGGAAGGGCCATAAGAGAATATCTAAATGAAATGTTTCCTGCAAGGTGGATAGTTCGCGGAGGTGCTATTACATGGCCAGCAAGGTCACCCGATTTCAATCCGTGTGATTATTTTTTGTGGGGTCACTTAAAAGTATAGTCTACAAAGAAGGATCAGTAGATCTGGAAGATCTTAAAGCGAGGATCATAATCGAGTTACGGCAAATTCGACACCACATATTGGCAAACTTGAGTGATTCGTTTTTAAAAAGACTAAGTCGGTTACCTTGGCAACCACATTTTTTGTGCTACGAAAGATTGATTGATATCACTAAACGGGAAATAATTTCCCCTAACACTTTTATTAAAACATGTTTTTGATATGACGAATATTTTAAGAGATATAAGCAATATTCCACAATTTGTAACCACACTGTATATTATCAACAGTATCAACGACACTAATAAATCACAATTGACACACACACACAAGGCATAATGTCTGTCAAACTCAAACATGAAAAACAACGAACAACATTCGAATATTTGCAAATTCATGATGAGGTTTCAAGTATCCCTCAGGATAGGCAGATAGATGGACTAAACACTAGGCGGATATGCTTTAGAGGTCAAAAATTGAATGTTTTTTTAAGATTTATTGCATTGCCAAATAATTTAAACTTTTTATTTATTTATTACTTTTTTTAAAATAAAATCCCAACCTAATGATTTGCAGCCAGGCTTTATTTTAAAAATAAGAATTCAATAATTATAAAATAACTAAAAACATTAATATTTAATAACGGAAAATGCTCC
Organism: Anoplophora glabripennis; assembly: GCF_000390285.2. Taxonomy (NCBI): domain Eukaryota; kingdom Metazoa; phylum Arthropoda; class Insecta; order Coleoptera; family Cerambycidae; genus Anoplophora; species Anoplophora glabripennis. The sequence continues at coordinate 10,798 of NW_019426004.1, read as the reverse complement.
GTTGAGTTATGCGAAATAAGAATATCCTGCTAATGCATTGGAATCCACACCGTGTCGACAACATACACCGATTCTGCATTGCCGCTGTTCTCGAGTCCTGTGTTCTCGGATACTCATTCGGTCCTGGTGGGTCTAGTCCTAGTCTTCTGTCCGGTACTCGGATTTCGGATTCGGTCTCGGATAATCATTTGATTCTTAAAAATACTCGATTCTGCCCATCACTAAATTTTAGATGAGAGCGTCCTCTGTGAGGAGTTCTCCAACTGTGTACTAGAGATGTTCTTTCTCTTTCTATCAATAGGGGTACAATTGTGTCCATAAGAGATAACAGATGGGACGACTTTCGTCGTGTGGAATGACTAAAAAAGAACTGAAAGGAACGAAGGAACTGGGTCACTACGGTCTCTCGTGCCAGTATGGAGAGCCGGATCGTCCATTTTAAGCAAGAGTTCTTTATCGAGTTCAATTAATACAGGAGCTTTGACCAAATTGATGTTACAATCAAGTGAATCATCTTTGACCTATAACGTTACTGAAGTTCGAGTAGGTACAACGTAAAAAGAAGAGACAACTGAATTTAAGGTAATAAAGATTTGTAATTTAAAAATAGTAGTAATGCTAAGGATGTTAAATACGTACCCTGCCAAATTGTTTGATACGGACCTAATAAATTAAGAAATAATATTTACAGTAATTTTATTTTCAGTGTTCAGAATACATCGAATGGTAACACTAGTACTGATAGTAGTGCTAAGAGAAGGAGTATTATGGCAATGAAAACATACTTTAATGGATAACTTTAATAATGAAAATATCTTTGCAGTATATCTCCTTCTACAGTTGCAACGAAAAATGTTAAACTGAAACGTAGACAGGAAACTTACCGTTCAGTCTTTACGAAACGAAATTAAGGACGGATTATTCAAGGCCCTGCATTAAGACAAAAATTAAATAATTATTTTCAACCATCAGTAAATAAATATGTTACGTTATACAGTGTTTTATTTTAATATACAAAATATTTAGGAACTACATCACAATTTTTTTTTATTTCATATAAATTGAGTACCTACCGCAATCTGTTAAAGTTTATCGTATCAAAAATATATTATTATTGGTGTGATTAATATNCTACCCTAAAATATATAAATCAAGCATTAAACAAAGAAGCAAATTTTAGCCTCACGCAGAGCTCCCATAGATATAAGCCATGCTAACTGTAGGTCCTGCTCGTGAAAGAATATGCTATTTTACCGAGTGCGATTTTATCCTTTCCAGTAATTAATATTTTTCCTATCAATTTTGAATATTTATCCTTACGTAATAACTTTATTGTTCATAGGTTGTACGAGCAGCGATATTCAAATGGTAGGTATGTGTATTTGTAATTCAAACAAAAGTAGTAAAACGACAATCTTTGTATATCATATTTTTGGTAACTTTTTTAACTCCGTTCCCTATTCTTTATTATGTCTAAAAAATAGTATATTTCTTAGTAAACGGCTACAATATTTCTCTAATCGCTGTGCAAATTAAACCACCTAAATATTCTAATATTGTAGGGACATATCACTATTTTTAATGTCTGTTTAATTATTTGTCAATATTGCTAAACATAATATGTTTTTAAGGAATAGGATAATTTTTATTTCAGTGTTAAAGTTCCCACTAAATTGGAGGTAACATAATGACGTCACACAACATAACCTAGTTTCGCGGAAATAAGTTTGTTATTAAGCAATCCTCTTATATAAAATCCTTGGCCTAAGATAGGTAAGAACTAAGAATCACAGCATATAAAAACAATCAGCAGACTAGATTTCCGGCGGCATTTTTGATCTATTGAAATTCAGTGTTTTATTTGCTGTGGTGGTACGGGTCATGCCGGCCACGGGACGTCTGTCGGCGTGTATATTGACTCTGAGAAAGAACTGGAAGGAACTGGGTCACTTCGGTCTCTCGTGTCAGAATGGAGAGCCGGATCGTCATGTTTCGCCCTTCTCTATTCCTAACCACAACCCCAAGTAGATGCGCCGCCAATACCCAAGATTTTCCAATGCCAATAGTGGAGACTATACAAGGAGCCCGAACTCCATGTAAACAAAAATCTTACAAAAATAAGAGGGCGCTAGTGTTCCATACGACCCATACGTAGAGAGGGGAGATAAAAAAGCGGCAGTTTGAATTATAAATCAATCATGTCATTATTGTGATGTGTTAAAAATTTTAAAATAAATAATGTAAGCTACTTTGAATTATATAAATCATGAAAATATGTCATTCCGGACTGTAATTAAACTAAATAGATAATAAAAAATATTAGCTTTATGAGAAGAATTTGGTGTTCGTAGAAAGAAAAAGAAACTAGTTTTCAAGGAATTTATGACGTGATCTTGTTAATATTAACCTATAAGTAAGGTTTATGTTTTTGATAATTACTTTGTTAACGATTTTAGTTTAATGTAAATAAAAAATAGTCACATTTTATACATGAAGTTCCCTTTAAAAATTTAAGAATTTTTACTTGTGGTAAAAAAAATGGAATATAATAAAACTCTTCGTTTTAAATAAACTTTTTAAAATATTACAGATGTCCGATTTTGAGTCCAGTGATTCAGATGACTTATTAGACGCATTGTCCAGCTTGAGTTCGTGCTCCTTATCTAGTCTCCCTGAGTGCAATGTGCATAGAAAATAAAATATAGTGCTATATTTTCTATGCAATAGTGCCAACTGCCAATGGTGTCATATAGCAAGAAGGTTAGAAGTGACGAATAGCTTTTTGCTTTGTATTTTTGTCTGCGTTCTATTTTCCGTTTATATTTAAAAGAAGATTGTTGCAGAACAATGACTGATGTTAAGGAAACGTCGTGTAGGCTTTGCCTTAAAAATATAACCGATGGAACTTTTGAAGTGATGAACGACATTTTCAGAGATATTCTACATGTTCTTTTGCTGAAATTGGTAAGTCGGAGAAATATAATTAGATTGCTGTCTGAAGTTGCATATTTTTCAGAAATTTGATGATGAGAGCAAAGAGGTAATATGTAACATTTGCAGAAGAAAGTTAAATACAGCATTAAAATTTAAGTCGACGTGTTTGAATACCGATAACACAGTTATTCAATATGCAGACAGCGAAAAAATGTTACAGCTCGAATTAAGAGAAGTGTACATGCAGGAAAAGAAAAGTGAGTTAGTTTGCAGTCGGAAAATATGTCGATTGTGTATGCAGCCCGTAGAGAGGGAGTTTAGGTGCATAAGTGAAGATGAACTCCAAGCTATTGAGAAATTGATACCTGAAATGGTAGGAACAATGTTAATTACTTGCATATTTTATAATTTAACGAAACTACTTTGTAGTATATAAATATCATCAAAGATTCCGTTGTTTGTAAGCCATGCTTCGATTCTCTGTGTACTCACAACAGTTTCCTAAAAGATTGTTCAGAGGTAGAAGAAAAAATTATAAGTATTTTTGATAGTTCAGCCACAGAAAGTCAGATAGATACGTCTCCACTCGATTCATTGGTTAAGACTGAAAACTTGGACAAAGAATTCGATATTAAAGAGATGGAAATGTCAATCAAAACTGAAAGTATCGACATAAAATCGGAAGATGTGGAAAGAAGGTAAGAGTAGACTATTGTAACATTAATTTAAAACATGGCTACCTGCAGTTGTGACACTGATTTATATGATCACATGTACATACCGAGGGGCGATCCGCTAAGGAAAAAACTTACAAAGATTACAAAATTTCTGAAATCTCTTGTAATGTATCTGCAGATTTCAATATCGATTAAAAAAAAATTACAAATTTCATATAAATAATCAAGATTACAATATCTTTCAACCGATTACAAAACATTTCAGGAGATTTCAGAGTTATTTTAGTAGATTTCAATGATTATTTAAGATTTCAATAGGATTATTCGAAATTAAAAGAAGATTTCAAAATTTCTTAATAATATTTCAAGGAATACGGGAAGATTACAATAAGTTTTGAATGTCCATTTGAACAAAAATAATTGAATTAACTTCAACTGTCATTCATTTCATTCATTAACAGTAGTGCTTTGATTAAGAATTTCCAGTATCATTTTTACGCAAAAATTGTAACATTCTGATTAAGTTTTTGTTCGAATGAACGTTAAAAACTTTTTGTCATGACAAAAATGATAACGCCATTTTGAAAGTAGGTAAGTATATATTTTTATTGAAAGATAAAAATATAATAATCCAATAAACTAATAAAAATAAAAAAAAAGAAGTAACATAAAATAAACATTTTCCCAAAAAATAAATAATAAGAAATATTTTAAGCTTTTATTAACACTTGTATTTAATACTTTACCTGTATACAGTGTATTTAAAAAAGACGCGGCAATATTTAAGGGGGTGATTGCCCAGATCATTTTATAAAAAAAAGTTCCTATAAACATACGTCCGCAAACGCTTCGTTACCGATCTACAGAATGTTGAAATTTCATTAAAAAAACAGTAAAAATTAAATTTCTCCAAAACCTCTTGATATTATAATGAAATTTTAGGCCTGTCAATAGCTATGGCAGACGCGTACTTTGCAATACAAAACGATTTTTTAGTCTTACCAGTGACTAGCTATTTTTAATGAAAAAAATAGGACCCCGCTGGTTTTTCTAAAAATATAATTTTTTAATTCCTTGTTCAATTATGAAGAAGAAAGCTTTCCTCAGATTATACGCACCGTACGTCACACCGTTATTGAGTAAAAAAATAAAAAACATTTTATTGCGCACCTAAACCCAATGTTGTTTTAATTGAGAAATTTAAATTATTGAACAAAGAAATTCAAATTATCAAATTTGATTGATTTTTGAAATGTGGTACATACTGTTGTTTGTAGTAGGTAATAATAAGGGGCTGCGTTTTAGAGAAATTTAATTTTTACTGTTTTTTAATGAAATTTCACATTCTGTAGATCGGTAACGAAGCGTTTGCGGACCTATGTTTATAGGACTTTTTTTATAAACTGACCTGAGCAATCACTCCCTTAAATATTGCCGCGTCTTTTTTAAACACACTGTATACAAGTAAAGTATTAAATGCAAGTATTAATAAAAGCTTAATATATTTTTTATTTATTAGTTTTTGGGAAAATACTTACCTACTTTCAAAATAGCATTATCATTTTTGTCATGACAAAATGTTTTTAACGTTCATTCGAACAAAAAACTTAATCAGAATGTTACAATTTTTGCCCAAAAAATGCCTGATACTGGAAATTCTTAATCAAAGTACTACTGTTAATGAATGAAATTAATGACATTTGAAGTTAATTCAATTATTTTTGTTCAAATGGACATTCAAAACTTATTGTAATCTTCCCGTATTCCTTGAAACCTTATTAAGAAATTTTGAAATATTCTTTTAATTTCTAATAATCCTATTGAAATCTTAAGTAATCATTGAAATCTACTAAAATAACTCTGAAATCTCCTGAAATGTGTTGTAATCTTGATTATTTATATGAAATTTGTAATATTTTTTGAATTGATATTGAAATCTGCAGATACATTACAAGAGATTTCAGAAATTTTGTAATCTTCGTCTGTTTTTTCCTTGGCGGATTGCCCTTCGGAACACACCAATCGCACCATATAGGTTTCTGTCGAGGTTTCTGTGGCATTCTTTGGAAAATGAGGTAGGGGGGGGGGCGGCGTTGTACAACGACTACATCGACGAAATTCATTAGCTGATTACATAGATTACAGCGAAGATTACAGATAAGATTACGTAGATTACAGATAGATTACATAGATTACAGATAAGATTACGTAGATTACATAAAGATTCCAGAGCAAACGTACGAAGATTACATCAGCGGATCGCCCCTCGGTACATACTATCCTGTAATAAACTAATTGTACTTTAACATTATGGGATTATGTCGGTTATGAACGATATCGTACAAATTTTTATATAAACATTAAGCCTTAGGTTAACAAATTATTGGGAAAATATGTAAGATCATTATAAAACAATCAGTATGGCTTCGAGTCAGATATGGGTACAAAGAATGCTATACTAAATTCCATTTATTCAATAAACTTTGTGCAGAAATTGAAATTTTCTTGAATGAAAAGGGCAGATCTTTTACCGAGTTACAAAATAATTAGCAGTTATGTAAACAAATTGCAAGAAGAAAATTAGTCATTCTTACCCAAAATTACTTTTGAAAGAATTTTGGGAAAAGGTACTGATCTAATTTAAATTATAAAAATATCTAAAAAATGCTTGTCAAATAGTCAAAAAATATTTATTTTTTTTTAATATACAGAAAAGACCTTGGGGTTAATTAAAAAAAAAAATCTTATTTTTCTCAGTATTAAAGCTCATGAAAACAATTTGTGAGTTATAGAACTCGGTAAGTATCCGAAATTTGAGAAAGTAAATAAAAATTATTTTTTTCCAAAAAAAAAAAATTCAAATTTTTCTTTTTTTTACATGACAATTTTTGACGAAGAAAATATATATTTTTGCGAAAAAACATTTTCAATTAAAGAGAAAATGATTTAAAAATGCAAAATTTATCCTTTAATTGATTTTTGACAATGAAAGAAAAATTGCAGCCGTTTGAAGTCTTGAGAGGTTTTAATTGTCAGTGTTGCCAGAAACAACTACTCCGCGGGCTATATGCCCTGACCGTCACTGAATTATGCTCGCAACACCTAGTGCAACAGCTAGGATCGTTCGTCAGTTTAACTCACCAGGCACAGACCGGTTTCAGACTTATTAGTCCTCATTAGTGTGTCATATGTGAGACAACCGACGAACGATTCAGCTGTTATGCGGCCGTATCCTCACGACAAGGAAATACATTGTACACGGAGCGTACAGGTTTTTTGGATTATTTTGAGGTAAAAAAAAAACAAAAACCTCTTCAATATCAATCTCAATTTTAACAAAAATCCTCAAATAAGCAAATTTTGGAATCAAGTTTCTTGCATTGAAAGAAATTAATATATCCAAAAACGATAAGGTCGTATGGAGGATAGTCTGAACTTTTCAAATATCTGCTTAGATTTTCTGTAGGACCACTACTTTCCAAATAATTAATTTATCAAAGCCAAAACAATTATTTTTGATTTAATGATATAAAGGTCTTGAACAGCTCAAATCAAAGAGGATGAATTAAACTAAAAGAGACGACATATGGGACTGCCAAAAAAAAAATTTTGAGGCCCCTGGACCTGTTGAAAGTGAAGCAAAAATTATAAAAAAAAAATCTCCCGGGATTTCTTTTGATTTCTAAAATGTGATATAGGATAAAAATTTTTGACTTTCAGATCCTGAAACTAGAACCTTCGAGCTCCAATTTGCTTTTTTTATTGTTTTATGAACATTTTTCGCCATGTTGCAGCCTTTCGAAAATCACCTAAAAAATTAGGATTTTCTTTTTGTCCTTTAATTTTTATGAGTAGTGTACTAAAATTTGTGATAAGGCAAAAAACCAAAACTAAATAAAGACAAACAAAAAAAAGGTGATATACTGGGTGTTATTATATGATTAAAATTAATAAATTTATAAATAATGCTATTGTAGATTGTATTTCAATTATCTGTATCTGACTTTGTTTATGGATTTATTGTGTGACTTTATACGTAGCATCTTGCCTATGCCTTTTCTGATAATTAAATACATTATCAAAGATCTGAATTGATTCATGATTAAAGTTAAAATTTTGCTATCAGTACCATAGTTGATTCAATTATTGTCATAACCCCTTAAAATTAATACCTGATTTTGAAAAAAACCCTGTATATACAATTTTTTCAGCGACACGCCACTTCAGACCTACGATATTGTACCATTCGAGGAGAGTGACTGTAAAAATAAAGAAGAGCATGGATGTAAACATGAGAATGGATCGGAAGTGAAAACCAGGCAGGATTGCAAAGTATTGTACAAATGTGATAAATGTATCTACGAAACTGAAAGTGAGATCCGTTTTACGGGATATGAGAAGGATTTGGAAGCACATGAATGCGAATCGTGTGAGTACGAAACTGCAAATAAAAAATTACTTCAGAAGCACCTGTTGAAGCATAAAGATTCTTTGCAGATTCAAATGTACAGGTGTAACGATTGCGATTTCAATACTAGATACACCAGTCATTTCAAACGCCATCAACTAACACATAAACATCCTTTAAAGGTTCAGATGTACAGGTGTAACGACTGCGAATACAAAACTAAGTACAAGAATGCTTTCCAACGGCATCAACTGAAACATAAAGATCCTTCGCAGGTTCAAATGTACAAGTGTAACGAGTGCGATTACAAAACTAAATACAACGGTCATTTCAAACAGCATCAACTGAAACATAAAGACCCTTCACAGGTTCTAACGTACATGTGTATTGACTGTAATTACAAAACTGTATACAAGAGATATTTGACACAGCATCAATTGAAACATAAAGATCCTTCACAGGTTCAAATATACAGGTGTCACCACTGCGATTTCAAAACTAAATACAACCGTAATTTCAATCGGCATCAACTGAAACATAAATACCCTTCACAGGTTCAAACATACAGGTGTAACGACTGCGATTTCGAAACTAAATACAGCGGTCATTTCAAACAGCATCAACTGAAACATAAAGACCCTTTCCGGATTCAAATGTACAGGTGTGGCGACTGCGATTACACAACTAGATACAGGAAATGTATCATAGAGCACCAACTGAAGCATAAAAATCCTTCCTAGGTCCAGACATACAAGTGTAACAACACGGGGAAAAGTAAATACAAGCATCATCTGCAGCGGCATCACCTGAAACGAATATGCTGCATAACTNATACAAGCATCATCTGCAGCGGCATCAACTGAAACGAATATGCTGCACAAGTTCTAAAGGTACTAGTGTAATGACTGCGATTGTGAATCCAAATACAGGAGTGGTATAAAATATCACGTGTTGAAGTACAGAAAGCCTTCACTAGTGCAAATAAGTTTTTGAAGACCCATCAATTGATGCACAACTGAGGTACAGACAAAAATTAGGGCACTTTAGCAACAAGTTTTCATGCACTTCTGTAACCAGGTGTTGTAATACAGGGTGTCTCACTGTGACGGCCCATTAACATTATTTCAGAGACTACTTCGATTTGAATTTTGAAAATTTGGGATCCCGGGTTTTCGGGGATGCTCTTCTCAACTAAAATAATGGCGTCCATGTACCACTTCCGGTTATACCGGATGTTGCCATCAACTTGCTTATTTTAAATGGAACACCCTATATATTATTGGAATTTTGGATTCTACGTGTTATTTTAGGTGGACTTTTATGAAGTTTCCCTATTCCTAAAATTAACCTTTTTCCAGATATTTAATTTTTTTCAAAAAAATGGAGAGAAGCAGTGACTAGCTTCAAACCATGTGTAGTAAGGAAGATAAAACAACAATATTTATAGGGGGGATAGCTAGACCCCTAAGCTTCCCATCCGTACTTTCAAAGTGGCTTAGTTGCATACAGGGTGCTAGAAGTTTAATGCCGAGTTTAGTTAACTTCAAACCTTCATAAGTCGGTTTTTATAAATGGAACACCCTGTATGTTTTTCTATATTCTGATACACAATGTTATTCTCTTTCGAACGCTATCAGGATTCCCTATACCTATCTCTTCTAGTTTTTAAATTATCTACTATTTTTTGTGTAACCACCTAAAATCATCTAATTTCTCGCGAGGATAGCTGTGGAATTTTTAGAAAAACTTGGGTTGTTTTAAATGAAACACCCATTTAAAAAAACCGACTTATGAAGGTTTGAAGTTAACTAAACTCGGCATTAAATTTCTAGTACCCTGTATTCAATTAAGGAGATTCGATGATACATCTCTTGCAGGGCAGGCGGTGCGGGAGGAAAGCCTTTGCTTGTACACGGTAGCTTCTTTGTAGTACCAACCTTACATAAACTAATTTGAGCGAACTAAATATAATATATACGAATTAAATTTATACAACACATATTAGCTTGCATATATTTTTCGTGTTTAAAGCACGGCAATTAACTTTTTATTCGGATAAAAGTGTCCATTTATTCATTAAGAGCTTGTAAAATTATGGATGAAATCTGGCAACATTGCCATGGCTTGGTGGTAAAAGTTGGATCTACTGTCATTACTGTCAACTGTGCTTTGCGCGTAAAAGTAATAACTGAAAAGCAATATAAAATGCGTATGAAACAGAATGTAGGACTGATAAGAAAAAAGTAAAACGTGCAACCGAGAATTCACATGACAACTATCAAGAAGCTCAGTGTATGATAGTGAGACGTCTCCTTGTCAAATTGAACAGGACATCTATACTGTTCGATTTGCAAAGAAATCCATTCAATTTTTGTTTCAAATTGCTATTATATTGCATTAGATCACGAAAAATATATTTAATATTAATTATTACTACATGTGTTTTCGACGAATAATTTTATAGTCTATAATCGAGCTATTCAAATATAGCGCATCAGTCGAAGAGTTAAATACAGCGTATAGTGTTGCCATATTTCCTTTCATTAGATCAGATGTTTGTTCGAATTTGTCAAAACGTTATATATATTGTTTTAAAATGTTTAGTAATATTTAATTTTTTAATTGCAATTTTATTTTCCCCAGCCTAACCATTTTTAAGGGCAATATTCACATTTGATTAAATTTTTTTCCCAACTCGCGCAAGAGCCTGTGCAAAAGAGCATGACTTTTAATATCACTTTTCAAAAAAACTATATTGGCAATCGATCTGATATTTTTA
>NW_019426003.1:6118-6478 GCF_000390285.2 Anoplophora glabripennis | reverse complement strand
TGTTCATGGTTTTTCAAAAAACTAAATAGACGTATATTAAAGATCATTAAGGCGAGGCAGACATTGTCTGTATGCCGTCGCCTCATTGGGAGCACCTGGGGACTGAAACCAAAGATGTCATACTGGTTATATACGTCGATAGTAAGACCTAGGATCCTTTACGGCGCTGTGGTATGGGTGGCACAAAACACAACAGACCACAGCGAGGGACAAACTGAATAGAATTCAGAGATTGGCCTGTTTAGGTATAACGGGGGCGATGGCATCGACCCCGACAGCTGCACTAGAAGTCATGCTAAATCTGCCACCGCTGCATATAGTGGTGGAAAGAGAAGCGCGGCTAGCAGCATATCGACTCAG
>NW_019426003.1:2731-4659 GCF_000390285.2 Anoplophora glabripennis | reverse complement strand
GCTTAAATGCCTCCTAAGTCTGCAGTGGCCTGTCAGAACCCCCACCATTTGGTTTAGGGCTCTTCGACTGAGGCTCAGCAGCCATCTTGTCTTGGATTTGCTAGGTCCATGTATAAAACTATGGGCCTGCCTGCATCCTCTATTTCTCCTCCAATCCAGACCTAAAGTTTGATAGGCCCACTTATTGAGGGCCCCATTAATGCTGCCTCGTGTGATACCTAAGATTGGTTCAGGTCCCTGTCCAGGTCCCCTGGACCCAAGACGAGCTAATTGATCCGCCCTCTCGTTACCAGGGATGCCCCTATGGCCTGGGACCCAAACCAACTCTACTTCTTTTCGTCTGGCCAAAGACTCTAGAGCGTCTCCACATTCTTGGACAAGGGCAGACCTAGTCCTCGGGGAGCTAACCGCTCTGAGCGCGGCCTGACTGTCGGAGCAGATAAAAATCTTCTCCTCTGCACAATTCCTTACCTCCTCCTTGCTTGCTACCATCAAAATAGCAAAAACCTCAGCCTGGAAGACTGTAGCATACATACCCAGTGAAAAGCTTTCCTGGATGCCGCTGCCTTCCAGATAAATTCCTGCTCCTGAAAACTCGTCTTCTACCCGAGATCCATCAGTATAGCACACTAGGGATCCCGGGGAGAACATATCACCATCCTGCTTCCACTGCTCTCTCGAGGGGAAAGTGGTGACATACATACTTTCTTCCTAACCTAAGCCGGTCCTCTGCCTCCGTAACCCTCATGGCGGATATTGGGATGTCCCTCTCCGCCCTGAGGGCCACGGCAGCATGGCCCTCAGTGCGTCCTTTAGCTCTCCAACCGCCGGCGTCCCTTATCCTAAGGTATGCCGCCATCGCCTCCCTCATAATCCATGTAGGAAGGGTCGGCAGCCCCAGAAGGGCGCGGCAGTTGGAATAGTCCCTTAAATTTTATGTTAATATTTTCCGAACGCCCTGTAGACTATTTTCAATTAGGGCCAATGCACTCTACACTGAAACAGACACTTGCTTAATTTTAATCAAACGCAGATTGGTATAGAGGATCTGCCACAATGACTGACATTTACTATGGAGCAAACCCAAACCTTGATTCGTTTAATACGAAGCAAATGCCTTTGCTAAAGTCTTTTACGTTGAAGCATTTACTGTTACTATTACTCTTTATTACATAAATGCTTTTGTTTTACTGTCAACGCATTCGTAAATAACAGTCACTCCATGTACTGAGAAAGATAATTTCATATTTTTACTCGGCAATATATTGGTCAATTCCAGATACAAGGTAATCAATGGGAGAGAGCAAGTGCTAAGTTGTGGTAAATCATATGATACTCATTCATAAGCTCTTGGCTTCTCTCGGCATTCCGTAAGTTTGGAATTATTGATTGTTCTAGTCGCGACGGTGATAAAAGGTGCGGGGAAACGTAAGAGGAATACGTCTGGCATATAGGCGTCTAGGGGAGCCAAAAGTCACTGGAGCAAATAACTCAAGTGGAAATATTAAAACGTGAAAAACCAATAGTATAGTCTTTCCGAAATCAGTTGAACATGCAAAAAAAACGTCTGATAATAAAATTTAATGAGTTTCATAGGCGTCCCTAAAAAAATAAAAAAATTTTCTGCTAAAGGTAAAAAATTATAATAATTTGTATATAATGTGTCGAAAATTTCTATTATGTGTTCATTTGGCCAACAACATATTTTAATGTCCTCAATCAATTTTATTATATTGGTGGAAAATTTCGTTTTGTTCCGTTTCAAAAGGTCTCCAAAATGCCATGTTGTGATAGTATTAGTAAACAAAATATTCCTCTTATTTCTTCCTTTCGCAATTGCAATATGAATGATTGATAGAAGGTGCCTATAATAAATTAAAATTACCTGAATCTCACCAAATTCCGCATTGCTGCACTGCACTGCTAGC
>NW_019426003.1:0-1139 GCF_000390285.2 Anoplophora glabripennis | reverse complement strand
TAGTCACTAAACACAAGTCGAATTTTACTCTACTGCACTAGCACGTCTTCGTATATTCAGCTCTAAGACTGGATTGATCTGTCACAATACACTGGCTCCTGCCCTATGATGTATCCAGTAAAATATACTAATGTACACCCATTACCTGTTAGCATTAGTGTTACCCGATAATTACCTGAAACGAAATATTACCACGCCCATGGCCGGTTCTTATCTCGGGGTTTTATTGCTCTCTTTCATTTCCAAACAGACTATAGTTGTTGTTGGCTGTTAATTATGGTTGTTGTTAGTAACACCGTTGAAGCCACTATTAAAGCTATACAGCAATTTACTTTTAAATTTTCATCCATTGCTATGTTTTGCTTGAATAAAAAATTATTGTTTACAAGATACATACAAGAAATTGTACATGTTAAACAATGCACAGTTGGTAACACTACAGCAAACTATACAAATTGCAGCAATTCCCATTATGTCTGATAATAAGCATGCAATTTTTTCCTCGCAACAAAATCCCCGCAATTTTGTCGTTGCAACTAAATTGCATTGTCTGATACAGACTTTAGAAAATCTTAATATCTTAATATAATAATTAATCTTAATAATAGAGTAAAAAAAGACAGGTATTGCGATATTACTTAGAAAAAACTAATGTTCGTTATCTTCGTAAAGTACCTTAAATATGTATATTGTTTGTAATAGCCTATTTATAACCCATCCAAGTAAAATAACTTGATTTTTTGCCAGTTGTCGCACTTTCNTTAAGCATCATAACCGGGTTAAGAGGGTTTTTAGTAATTCAAATAAAATTATTCAATATTATTATCAAAATATTTATTTAAATTTAATGAATAGACTTTTATTCCACACAAAAATATATGTATTTTGAAAATTCAAATTATAGTGAGTAAATGTAGTGTACAAATGTACAATAAAGAAAATAAAAAAGTAGGTATATTAAAATTCATCCTCTGAATATTCGATGAATTATCCTCGTCTCCTAGATTGATAAAGATAGGTTCCACAGTAACGTCAATTAAATTATCGAGTTCCCACTTTTCCACGATGCCGTCAACACTGTTGGTAGGATTTTGGTGTTTCAATGCATTAAATACATTTAATATAATAATCTTCTCATT
>NW_019426002.1:8172-9469 GCF_000390285.2 Anoplophora glabripennis | reverse complement strand
TAATGGATTCTGAGACTTGGGATATTACTCTAGCCAATCCAACAGTAAAAATTACCGAATTAGAAACTTTATTTTTTGACTTTTGGCCAGCTTTTTGGGATTCTGCCCCATTGTGGGACGGGGGTGGCTTATTTGCTAACTAAAAATTCTTTAAATGTATTTATTTCCCAAAGCATCAGTCACCTGTTTATAACATGTGCTATGGTAACCAACAAAATCGAGTGATGCTTTAGCTAGCTCAACTTCGTTGTATTTAAAATTCTTTTTTTTACGAAACGCTAACTAACAATGAACAATTTTTAAAAGTTTCATCGTTAAAATCAATCAAAGAATCGTCAGAGTTACACAAAAAACACTTTTTAGCCATTTTTCATTATCAATAAACAACGATACGTACTCGTGTTCTCAATATTTTAGGTTATTAACCACAGCAAAATAATGTTCAGTATTTACTAATATATCGCTATCCTTCTCTGTTGCATAAACAAATGGAATGCGCACTCCCTTTCATCTGGCAGCCACGTCGCGTGCAGCTGCAATGTTGCGTCTTCTTCTATCGCACGGGATATTTAGCTCGGACCTCTTTGTCACAAGTTTCCACTCGCATAAAATTTTCACCTTTCAAAGCTCGACAACGGTCATTCTGGCCAGATTTTTTACAGACAACCCTATATCATCGTCTTCGCAATTAAATGGCGCTTATTTTGATATAAGATTTATTTATTAAACAATTAGGTGAAAATAACTAGTATTAATTTACCTGTTTATACCTGCCAACCCAGTAGTTACGCAACGAAAAAAATAGACAACCCAACTTTTGTATATTCTACAGGGTGTCCCTGAAAAAGATGGACAACGCTTGACCACAGGTTCCTTGGATGGAAATAAGACTATTTAGCTTAACTTGCCTATATAAAAAAATGCACGCCTACTGAGATATAGCCTTCTAAATATAGAACAGACAACCTATTTTTTTTCAAATAATTTGAAAACTGTTTTTCTTAGATACTTCAAATTAGGTACACATATTTTTTTATATAAGGGCAATGTAAATATAGAATTTGGTGAGAATACATATACAGGATGTTCTCTTTCTAGTGCCTGTGCGCCACTGGCTATACCGTAACTTTTTTGTATGTACGCCAATGACGACAAAATTTATATTTTTAAAAATAAGCACTATTTTAGAAGATTTTTTGCCTCTTACAAAATTTTGATATCGTTTATGGATTTCGAGTAAAATTGGCATTTTTTACACATTAAATAATATAAAATCAGTTTAAGATAATTAGAACAT
>NW_019426002.1:0-5445 GCF_000390285.2 Anoplophora glabripennis | reverse complement strand
TGAAATTAATGTTATGCGAGGTAATGCACAATTATTGGAAAAATTTCATTTTAATTTTCGAAGAACTAATACTTGCGTTTAAGATAGATAGATATTTTATTCTTTGAGACATAAAAAGTGTATAAAAACAAGGAAGTCACTTTGAGCATTTACTGTAATATTATTTTAAGGTGATTACAAGTACCAATTTAGGTTTATTTAAAATGTTAATGTTGACTTTCTTACATTATTAGTTGATATTGTTTATTTAAAATATTAATGTTGATTTTTATTTTATTGATTGATAATACTAAGACTAAAAATGTATAGTTATATTTTTAATGTGATGTTTTTTTCATTATTATTCCCTGCTTTGAGGCTGCAATTATAAATTATTTTTTACAAATCGGAATATTTCCCTATAATTAATGTATAAAAATGTCAATTTTACTCGAAATCCATAAACGATGTCAAAATTTTATAAGAGCAAAAAAATCTTCTAAAATAGTGCTTATTCTTAAAAATATAAATTCTGGCATCACTGGCGTACACACAGAAAATTACGGGATAACCATTGGCGCACAAGCACTAGAAAGAGAACATCCTGTATATGTATCAACACCAAATTTTTTATTTACGTTGAGCTTATATAAAAAAATATTTGTACCAAATTTGAAGTTCCTATGAAAACTAGTTTTCAAATTATTTGAAAAAAAATAGGTTATCTATTCTATATTTAGTAGGCGTGCACTTTTGTATATAGGTAAGTTAGGCTAAATAGTCTTATTTTCATCCAAGGAACCTGTGGTCAAGCGTTGTCCATCCTTTTCAGGGACACCCTGTATATTTGCATATATACTTTCGGTTGGTATTAAATTTATTCGTTAAACTCATGAGTGCAATATTTAATAAAAAGTCATTTTTCAATTTTTAATTAATCATACTCTGTCCAGAAATTTTTTAGCCAACCCACTCGAGATATATTTTTTAATATAGATATGTATTAAATTTGATATAAAATATTTTTCATCGATTAAACAAATGGGTGAAGGTCATTTCCAGTGCGGATCCTCTACTACTATAGATTATTTTGATAACAATGATAAATAACTTATGAAGTGTTTTATTTTTTAATATTTTTCTGCACTGATAACATTATCAAAATTAAGTTTAACAGTATTTGTTTTATATTTAAATAAAATATATTGAATAGCAAATATTGATAAGCAACTTACGAAGTGTTATATTTTTTAATATTTTTATGAACCGATAACATTATCAAAATTAAGTATACCAGTAATTGCTTTCTTTTAATTTGATAGTAATCTTTAGAATGAGTAGGAATTAAAAAAAATTAAAATTTTTATTTCTAAAAGAAGCTCAAATTAAATTGAAAATGTTGGGTAAAATTTTTTTTAGTTTTAGAGTTTCTCTCGTGTTTCCAGTCCCTTCAAAATTCACTTAATTCTTATATGCATAGACATTATTGTTACTTTTGCCCGAAATAACCAATCAAATACAAAATTGTTCTTTAAAATTTTTCGCATTAGATTCTCTCCAAAAAATCGCCCGAGCGAGCCTAACGCTCACAAAGCTTCTGAAGCTATCCGTGTAGGTCTGTCCTACCTACGGCGAAGACCTTCTTAAAGCTATCATAAACTAGCCCTCCTACGAGGCGCAATGCAAAAGCTCTCCAAACTTGCAGGTACTCCACAGAAGCCTCAAGTCACACTTTTCGTGTCTAGTGCAAACACAAGACAGTGATAAAGACACCAGAGTCGCAGATCGCCGTGCTCAAAGATCCTAAGATCGAAAATTTAATGCAAAAGACTGGGTCAGTTGAAACCCTAACTAGAACTGGTACAAGAAAGTGAAGTGCATTCCATTGTCTCTGGATCAAATAGAGCTAGGACCCCATCTTTCTAAGCAACCCACTACGAAAATTCGGCGACAACTTAAACTGGTAGCCAATCAATTCTTCCTCAACATTTCAGATAACGTAATTTAACAAGGAATTAAAAAATGAAATAGAAACCGCTAAAAATGAGGTTATAAGTGATTTTCACTACTTAATCAGGTCAATAAAATAAACGTCCAGTCACATATTTTACTCGCAAATGTTTTATTTATTTATTATTATGTAATATACACATTTTCAACTCAATTTTGTAGATAACATTTCTCCTTATGTGAAGTATCACTACACCGTTATGTGAGGTGCCGATAAATTGCCCTCCTATGTTACATTGGCCGAGAACACGCAATCACATAAATACAAGTGAAAAGGGTAATGAAAAAATTATAATCCGTAATAAATGACTTACCAATTGTTGGCAGGGAAAGGAAAAACTTAAAACATGCTTTCACTTTTCTCGTGACCGGCACCACGTTTTCGGTATATGTAAATTCTATCGTGTCGTATGGACTCTGCGGCGTACCTCACTTTCTGCCACTATCGAGTCTTGCCGCTTATTGTAGTATGGTAAGCGGGGTAACGACAAGGAACTTGGTAAAGGCGCAAATTTAACCAAATTAAATGTTAACCAAAGTTGAGGAGTTCGTATTTGCATGTGTGTACAGTATATCTTAATAATATTATTTTTAATATTTTAATGGCCCCCAGAANTAGTAGTAGTAGTAGTAGTAGTAGTAGTAGTAGTAGTAGTAGTAGTAGTAGTAGTAGTAGTAGTAGTAGTAGTAGTAGTAGTAGTAGTAGTAGTAGTAGTAGTAGTAGTAGTAGTAGTAGTAGTAGTAGTAGTAGTAGTAGTAGTAGTAGTAGTAGTAGTAGTAGTAGTAGTAGTAGTAGTAGTAGTAGTAGTAGTAGTAGTAGTAGTAGTAGTAGTAGTAGTAGTAGTAGTAGTAGTAGTAGTAGTAGTAGTAGTAGTAGTAGTAGTAGTAGTAGTAGTAGTAGTAGTAGTAGTAGTAGTAGTAGTAGTAGTAGTAGTAGTAGTAGTAGTAGTAGTAGTAGTAGTAGTAGTAGTAGTAGTAGTAGTAGTAGTAGTAGTAGTAGTAGTAGTAGTAGTAGTAGTAGTAGTAGTAGTAGTAGTAGTAGTAGTAGTAGTAGTAGTAGTAGTAGTAGTAGTAGTAGTAGTAGTAGTAGTAGTAGTAGTAGTAGTAGTAGTAGTAGTAGTAGTAGTAGTAGTAGTAGTAGTAGTAGTAGTAGTAGTAGTAGTAGTAGTAGTAGTAGTAGTAGTAGTAGTAGTAGTAGTAGTAGTAGTAGTAGTAGTAGTAGTAGTAGTAGTAGTAGTAGTAGTAGTAGTAGTAGTAGTAGTAGTAGTAGTAGTAGTAGTAGTAGTAGTAGTAGTAGTAGTAGTAGTAGTAGTAGTAGTAGTAGTAGTAGTAGTAGTAGTAGTAGTAGTAGTAGTAGTAGTAGTAGTAGTAGTAGTAGTAGTAGTAGTAGTAGTAGTAGTAGTAGTAGTAGTAGTAGTAGTAGTAGTAGTAGTAGTAGTAGTAGTAGTAGTAGTAGTAGTAGTAGTAGTAGTAGTAGTAGTAGTAGTAGTAGTAGTAGTAGTAGTAGTAGTAGTAGTAGTAGTAGTAGTAGTAGTAGTAGTAGTAGTAGTAGTAGTAGTAGTAGTAGTAGTAGTAGTAGTAGTAGTAGTAGTAGTAGTAGTAGTAGTAGTAGTAGTAGTAGTAGTAGTAGTAGTAGTAGTAGTAGTAGTAGTAGTAGTAGTAGTAGTAGTAGTAGTAGTAGTAGTAGTAGTAGTAGTAGTAGTAGTAGTAGTAGTAGTAGTAGTAGTAGTAGTAGTAGTAGTAGTAGTAGTAGTAGTAGTAGTAGTAGTAGTAGTAGTAGTAGTAGTAGTAGTAGTAGTAGTAGTAGTAGTAGTAGTAGTAGTAGTAGTAGTAGTAGTAGTAGTAGTAGTAGTAGTAGTAGTAGTAGTAGTAGTAGTAGTAGTAGTAGTAGTAGTAGTAGTAGTAGTAGTAGTAGTAGTAGTAGTAGTAGTAGTAGTAGTAGTAGTAGTAGTAGTAGTAGTAGTAGTAGTAGTAGTAGTAGTAGTAGTAGTAGTAGTAGTAGTAGTAGTAGTAGTAGTAGTAGTAGTAGTAGTAGTAGTAGTAGTAGTAGTAGTAGTAGTAGTAGTAGTAGTAGTAGTAGTAGTAGTAGTAGTAGTAGTAGTAGTAGTAGTAGTAGTAGTAGTAGTAGTAGTAGTAGTAGTAGTAGTAGTAGTAGTAGTAGTAGTAGTAGTAGTAGTAGTAGTAGTAGTAGTAGTAGTAGTAGTAGTAGTAGTAGTAGTAGTAGTAGTAGTAGTAGTAGTAGTAGTAGTAGTAGTAGTAGTAGTAGTAGTAGTAGTAGTAGTAGTAGTAGTAGTAGTAGTAGTAGTAGTAGTAGTAGTAGTAGTAGTAGTAGTAGTAGTAGTAGTAGTAGTAGTAGTAGTAGTAGTAGTAGTAGTAGTAGTAGTAGTAGTAGTAGTAGTAGTAGTAGTAGTAGTAGTAGTAGTAGTAGTAGTAGTAGTAGTAGTAGTAGTAGTAGTAGTAGTAGTAGTAGTAGTAGTAGTAGTAGTAGTAGTAGTAGTAGTAGTAGTAGTAGTAGTAGTAGTAGTAGTAGTAGTAGTAGTAGTAGTAGTAGTAGTAGTAGTAGTAGTAGTAGTAGTAGTAGTAGTAGTAGTAGTAGTAGTAGTAGTAGTAGTAGTAGTAGTAGTAGTAGTAGTAGTAGTAGTAGTAGTAGTAGTAGTAGTAGTAGTAGTAGTAGTAGTAGTAGTAGTAGTAGTAGTAGTAGTAGTAGTAGTAGTAGTAGTAGTAGTAGTAGTAGTAGTAGTAGTAGTAGTAGTAGTAGTAGTAGTAGTAGTAGTAGTAGTAGTAGTAGTAGTAGTAGTAGTAGTAGTAGTAGTAGTAGTAGTAGTAGTAGTAGTAGTAGTAGTAGTAGTAGTAGTAGTAGTAGTAGTAGTAGTAGTAGTAGTAGTAGTAGTAGTAGTAGTAGTAGTAGTAGTAGTAGTAGTAGTAGTAGTAGTAGTAGTAGTAGTAGTAGTAGTAGTAGTAGTAGTAGTAGTAGTAGTAGTAGTAGTAGTAGTAGTAGTAGTAGTAGTAGTAGTAGTAGTAGTAGTAGTAGTAGTAGTAGTAGTAGTAGTAGTAGTAGTAGTAGTAGTGGTAGTAGTAGTAGTCGTGGTAGTAGTAGTAGTGGTCGTGGTAGTAGTAGTAGTCGTGGTAGTAGTAGTAGTAGTGGTAGTGGTGGTAGTGGTAGTGGTGGTAGTAGTAGTGGTAGTAGTAGTGGTAGTAGTAGTGGTAGTAGTAGTGGTAGTAGCAATGGTAGTAGTAGTAGTAGTGGTAGTAGTTTTTTTTTTAGTAGTGGTAGTTGTTAGAAGCAGACACTTCGGAACTACCTTCCGGTATTACTTCGAAGTCGTCCTTCTTGTTCTGCGCTATTATCCCTCTTTGCCCCTCTTTATCTCTTGTTCCTTTGTTTTTAATATCGTCGTAGCTGTCCTTTTAACTGCTTCCCAGTTCTCCTTCCTCTCCATCATTTTATTCACAACA
>NW_019426001.1:161429-162498 GCF_000390285.2 Anoplophora glabripennis | reverse complement strand
CAAAACAAAATGGTACCTGCATTACCTGCGTTTGAAATCACAAAAACTAAATAGCACCATCTTACGATATGGAAGCCGAAGTTACAGTGGAATGTAAGGTATGCAAATGGTATAGGTTGTTGTATATCAGATTTCATTCTAAATAGTCAAGTGTCAATACTTTTGAGAACAGATTATTTAGTTAAACAGAAAATGTGGTGAAAAACTAATATTCAGTACTTTTCTAATTCACTTCTGCTTTGATAACTAAACTAGAGGTTTCAGACACGTCATAGTGTTATTGTGATGTGTATTTGTTTTTCTAGTGTGTAACCAGACTTATACATGTAGATGTACGTATCTGGCATCTCACTATTAGGCAAAAGTTTTCAGTATTGACACTTGACTGTCCCTATCGGTACAAGGGTTTATTTTTCCAGTTTTTTTTTCTTCAAACTATGGCAAAATATCCAAATTATAACATTTATAATGCCACAAATAAATACAGACAATTTCTTATTTATTATTTTATTATATTATAGTATTTTTCAAATTTTGACATTTGCCAAGATATACTTAGTAAATGGTTTCGATAAGGAAATAAAACATTTTTTAATAATTTTAAGTTTATTTTGTATCTACAAGAAATCCTAATTGATTTATACAGAATGTTGTTATGCATGTACTATTAAAACAATTTCTTGTTATGTATTTAATTGTAGGTAAAAACGACAACGATTTAATTCATTTGCTTCATAAACTTGATAAGTTGGTAAGTAAGCTGTAAAAATATAAAAATTATGCATGAACTGTTATAATAATCTCACGGAGATAGGTATACACCTAACCGAATATTTGTACAATATTGGGTTAAATTCAATAGTTCATATAGTTTGGAACTTTCAAACCTTAGAAAACTTAATATTAACACTATATTTTCTATGTCTCAAACTGAATAAAGAAAGCAATTCACCACCATTAAAAATTTTGTAAGCATCTAAGTATCAAAGGTTTCATAAAATATTAGTTGGAGTTTATCATCATACACATAATTATTTTTATCTATATTTAACTTAAATAATATGTAATT
>NW_019426001.1:156962-158058 GCF_000390285.2 Anoplophora glabripennis | reverse complement strand
CGCACGTCGTCTGTCACGTATTAAGTTTTTTATGTCATCGGGGAGGGTGCCCCGGGGGTTTGTCAGTCGGGGGACAATAGTCTCCGTCGTAGTCTGAGTCAGGGCGTTTTTAATGTCAGTCTCAAGGGAGAGGATTGCCGCCTCCAGATCATGGGTGGTTTCGATGACTGGGAAAGCGACGTTTCCTTGCATTACTGCTCGGAAGCGCTCCCAGTCAGTGAACCTCCTCGTGAAGGTGCCTTCATATCTCTGTCTTCGCCCCAGTTCCAGAAATATTGGATTGTGGGCGGAAGACCTTTCGTATTGGGTGGATATTTGGGCATTTAACGGTATAGATTTTAAGAGGGCAACGTTGATGACCTCGGGGCGTCCTACGGATCCGTAATGTGTCGGTTCTGTCAGTCCGAGTATCGTCAAGTCGTCGTGTCTGTCTTGGTAATTGAGCAGGACGCGACTTCTTGTGGTCGTCGTCCCGCTGTGATATATGGAGGACTTCGCGTTGAAGTCCCCGATGGCAATTGTCTGGGGCCCGGTAAGGATTTTGTCTAAGTCATTGTCAAGTAGTGGTAGTCTGGGTGGGTGGTAACAGGACACCACCGCAACGTCTCCATGCCCTAGCGATCTAACCGCTATCGCCACGACCTCTGTGTTTTGAGTTTGGAGCCGCTGCAGCGGATAGTGGTCGATGCACTTCTTTACTATGAGTGCAACACCACCCCCGTTACGGTTTCTGTTATGTCTGTATATGTTATAGTCAGGGATGGAGGTACGGGATGCCTCGCTGAGGTAGGTCTCCTGGACAGCCATAACGTCTATGTTTAGACGGTTCAAGATGTCCACGAGTTCAATTTTTTTGTCCCGGAACCCGTCAAGGTTCCAGGACGAAATTCTCAACGAGGAGGGTTGGGAAGGCCGACGAGCCATTAGAAGTCGAATAATTTTTGCTTATTCGACATCGTGGTCGTCAGCTGGATGCAGAAGTCCTGAAGACGCTTTGTTGCGTCAATCAGAGCCGCCGCGCCCGGTTGGGAGGGTGTCGTGTCTGTGTGTGCGTGTGGTGAGGTGTTGTGTTTTTGTTTTTGTGTGTTTTGTGTTT
>NW_019426001.1:130538-152311 GCF_000390285.2 Anoplophora glabripennis | reverse complement strand
ACGGGGGCGTACGTGTCTTTTGGTGTATTTGTCTGTCTGGTATATTGTTTGTCGGGGGTCGCAATTTTAAAGAAATGTATTTTAAAGTAATGCAAATAACTGATAAATAAGTAAAAACTTACCTGGGCATAACCCCGGGACAGGTGCCTGCAACAAAGATGCCGACGGCCTCTATGCTTAGCCGGGGATTAGGTCGGTGATTAAAAGGAAAGAAAGGGATTCTTTCCAGGTAGCCTTAATAAAGGCAGGTAGATTTTGCTCGTTGCAATCACTTCACCTCACAAACAAACACGTCCGATCAGCTCGGCTGTTCGCACTGAACTGACCCCTGCCCGTTAACCTTTTCTGTTTCAGAGACCGTCAGGATCAAGAAACGAAGACAACGACCATGAGTCTCCCTGACAACGACACACACACACACATAGACATAACCTTCTTACCTCTCCCGTCCCGCGCTAGCCTAAGGGCCACCTTAGCAAAGCGCATCCCAGGATGCATAGCCGCACTACCCTACCCAACCATAAACATGACACCACCCCCGGCGAAGCAAGAAGAGCGCCAGAAGAAAGGGCCCTAGCCGGCGGGGCCCAGCCAGGACAAAGCGCTTACACCGGCCGCATTTGCCGTCGGGGTAGACGACGGATGGGGCCCATCTACGAAGGCTGTCCAGGCCTACACGAGATGAGGCAGAATAAAGAGGGATAATCCCCCTCGATCCCAAATCATTGAGGCCAATTTCTAGTCATGGAAGAATGGCGCGTGGCGCTCTTAAAAAGTATCAGTATCGAATACTTTTCACATCGATTACTCAGTATTCGTTACTTATCCAGGTAACGGATAAAAAGTAACGAATAATTATAATATTGACATCACTGATCACTACCTTCTCAGTGTTGCGAGCACTATTACTTTCGTAATAGATCTATTACCACTAAAAGCTCCCTATTACGCTATTACGCCGCGACGAATATCTATTACTTTTTTCAATATGACATGACGTTATTTATACCGATGAATGCTACCAATACAACCCTTGCTCAAAGTGAAACTAAATCGCTCGCCATTTGCAAGAAATCTCACTTCATTACTGTTCAATGACTGTCTGGTCTAATCTGTGTTTTATGTTTTATGGTTGGACTTGTATAGTCATAAAGCAATGATACTTATAATACATGTACATGTATTATAAATATCCTTGGTACCCGGGCTGTCGAATTGCCCTGTTTCACGGGTTCTCCACCCGCGGCAGCACACTACAGGACAAATTACCATACCTATATGGAATTACGTCTTCTCAATTGATTGATCAGCTGATCAATAATTTGACGTTTCTTATAAATTACGACATTTTGCATTTAACGTGTTGTGCGTAGTTTGATTCATTGCATTTCTTTGTGTTTCACGTCATTCTTTACTTGCATTGTTGTTTATCGGTATTTCACGTTTAGTTTTAATGTGGTTTTGACATTTATGCTCTAACATTTGTGTTTCCAAATAGTGACACTGGAGCCACCACACTACAGGACATTACAGAATTCTATTTTGAAAATCGGCTATGTCGACAGACAAGTATTACGCAGGCGACGCGATTTAGCAGACTATGGTCATGATGACGGTCGCGAATAATTCCTTATTGTAATAAGAATTCTTGCCTTTTAATGATAGATGGAGCCATTAAAGTATATTAAAATTACAGTACCTAGGCACTGTAATTAAAATGTATTCAATTTTCACTGTTTCAATGTTTAACTGACCGTTTGCTAGAGAGTATACAATGTTTTATACTTTATTATATATACTGCAANTAAAGTATATTAAAATTACAGTACCTAGGCACTGTAATTAAAATGTATTCAATTTTCACTGTTTCAATGTTTAACTGACCGTTTGCTAGAGAGTATACAATGTTTTATACTTTATTATATATACTGCAAAAAGATAACCCTTTTTTCTGGTATCACGAAATCTATTACGAAAAGTTGAAATTTATTACTAATTTACAACGACATCTAGTACGAAAAAAAGAGACCTGCTCGGAACGCTGTACCTTCTTTTTTCTGTTTTGTGGTGTAATTATAAAACGTTTAAAATGGTGAGGTACCAAAAAAGTTATGTTATTCGGATTCTAAGTTGCATCTATTAATCCGCTTGAATAATTTATTGAAGTGATATACAAAATCTTTTTATAAATAAATACTTACTCCATAAGTTTGGTTAAGTTGTATTGATACCATATCTCTCGTTTTCAAAAATGGATCAGATGCTACCAAGTCCTGGTTTCAGTATACCTAGTATAGGTAATATTTGCAAGCATATATTCATAATAGGTAGAAATATCAATTTATTTTTAGGGACGCCTCTACATCAACCAGAAGAGGACCAAATGATATTACCAAATGCTTTACAGCAGCAGCAACAAGCCTCTACATCAACAGTACCTCCATTGGCTCCAATGGGAGGCTTAACTCCAACATTGGGACTTGGCATGGGTCAAGCTATGACAATGCCTCAAACTAAATATGTAACAGGTTTTGCTTTACCAATGGGTAATATGACAACTCAAACCCCAGTAAGTACATACATCTACTAGGAATTTTAATTTCCTCCCAAATATTTCCTTACTTGTTACTGGCACATACATTAATTACATTATACAGATCGAAACAAATTTAATTAAGCAAAGTGGTATTGAATCATGTAATATTAATTCCTACAACATTTTAAAATTTATACTATTTATTTCCAATACAGATATGCTAATTCTAATTATCTAGAAATGTCGAAACTGTGCAACATTCTCATTTCTATACTTAACAAACTTCAAATCGAACTTTTTGCACAAACCATATAAAGCGGTAACTGGATTAGTATACGATATAGAAATTGTGTAGGGACATGTCATGAGACTGAGACTAGCAGCCAGACTCATTAGCAATACCGGTTTATAAAATATTGATTATTTAAAACTGGAAAAATCGTATTATACTCATAAAAATAATCGTAAAATAGTATAGGGACAAATATTTATGCAAATTAAGAACTGGTACTACATTTACAACTTATATTGTGCAATAATAATGTTGACATAATTCTTTAGAAAAGAAAAGGTATAAGTTCGTGTTCACAAAAATTTTGAAATTGAAATACGTCAGGGGAGGGGGAGGGGAGTGGATTTATAAGCAACTCGGAACCACCCTCGTTTTTCTTTGGTTGCCTCTCTACGGGGCTGTAAAATATAATTATTTAAATATTTTTAGAGCAGAATTTTCAACTTTATCCCGGAAACTAAATTTTCTACCCCATCAACGTTCGTGTTGACAAATTTTTTTCCAGCATAATGTTGAAAATTCTGCTCTTAAATATTTAAATAATAATATTTTATAACCCCTTAGACGGGCAACCAAAGAAAAGCGAGGGTGGTTCTAAGTTGCTTGTAGATCCCTCCCACCGAAGTATTTCCTAATTTTTGTGAACACACAACATTTAGATGGGGTACATTTTTTTTCCGGCATAAAGTTGAGGTTCTGCTCTAGATATTTAAATAATAATATTTTACAATCTCCTAGAGACGGGCAACCAAAAAAAATCGAGGGTGGTTCTGAGTTGCTTATAGGTCCTCTCGTTGTCGCATTTCGAAATTTTTGTGAACACGAATGTTTAGTAGGGGTAGAATTTTTTTTCCCGACAACAATTTGAAAATTCTGCTCTAAATATTTAAATAAAAATATTTTACAACCCCCTAGACGGGCAACCAAAGAAAATCAAAGTTGGTTCTGAGTTGCTTATAGTTCCCTCTCACCGACGTATTTGTAGATGTTTTGTGAACACAAATGTTTGAATGGAGTAGAATTTTTTTCCAGCATAAAGCTAAAAATTCTACTCTAAATATTTAAATAATAATATTTTACATCTACCTAGATGGGCAACCAAAGAAACTAACTCACTAACGTTTAGATGGGGTAGAATTTTTTTCGGCATTAAGTTGAAAATTCTTTTCAACATTTTTAAATAATAATTTTTTACCACCAGTTAGGCGGAGAGATAGACAATAAGGGGGTGGTTCTAAGTTGCTTATAGGTTCCCCTAGTCCCATTTTTATTTTTGTATAAGCAAGATGCGATAAACATTCAAATGTAGTTTAAATCGAGGGGCGATCCGCTAAGGAAAAAACGTACGAAGATTACAAAATTTCTGAAATCTCTTGTAATGTATCTGCAGATTTCAATATCGATTAAAAAAAAATTACAAATTTCATATAAATAATCAAGATTACAATATCTTTCAACCGATTACAAAACATTTCAGGAGATTTCAGAGTTATTTTAGTAGATTTCAATGATTATTTAAGATTTCAATAGGATTATTCGAAATTAAAAGAAGATTTCAAAATTTCTTAATAATATTTCAAGGAATACGGGAAGATTACAATAAGTTTTGAATGTCCATTTGAACAAAAATAATTGAATTAACTTCAACTGTCATTCATTTCATTCATTAACAGTAGTGCTTTGATTAAGAATTTCCAGTATCATTTTTACGCAAAAATTGTAACATTCTGATTAAGTTTTTGTTCGAATGAACGTTAAAAACTTTTTGTCATGACAAAAATGATAACGCCATTTTGAAAGTAGGTAAGTATATATTTTTATTGAAAGATAAAAATATAATAATCCAATAAACTAATAAAAATAAAAAAATAGAAGTAACATAAAATAAACATTTTCCCAAAAAATAAATAATAAGAAATATTTTAAGCTTTTATTAACACTTGTATTTAATACTTTACCTGTATACAGTGTATTTAAAAAAGACGCGGCAATATTTAAGGGGGCGATTGCCCAGATCATTTTATAAAAAAAAGTTCCTATAAACATACGTCCGCAAACGCTTCGTTACCGATCTACAGAATGTTGAAATTTCATTAAAAAAACAGTAAAAATTAAATTTCTCCAAAACCTCTTGATATTATAATGAAATTTTAGGCCTGTCAATAGCTATGGCAGACGCGTACTTTGCAATACAAAACGATTTTTTAGTCTTACCAGTGACTAGCTATTTTTAATGAAAAAAATAGGACCCCGCTGGTTTTTCTAAAAATATAATTTTTTAATTCCTTGTTCAATTATGAAGAAGAAAGCTTTCCTCAGATTATACGCACCGTACGTCACACCGTTATTGAGTAAAAAAATAAAAAACATTTTATTGCGCACCTAAACCCAATGTTGTTTTAATTGAGAAATTTAAATTATTGAACAAAGAAATTCAAATTATCAAATTTGATTGATTTTTGAAATGTGGTACATACTGTTGTTTGTAGTAGGTAATAATAAGGGGCTGCGTTTTAGAGAAATTTAATTTTTACTGTTTTTTAATGAAATTTCACATTCTGTAGATCGGTAACGAAGCGTTTGCGGACCTATGTTTATAGGACTTTTTTTATAAACTGACCTGAGCAATCACTCCCTTAAATATTGCCGCGTCTTTTTTAAACACACTGTATACAAGTAAAGTATTAAATGCAAGTATTAATAAAAGCTTAATATATTTTTTATTTATTAGTTTTTGGGAAAATACTTACCTACTTTCAAAATAGCATTATCATTTTTGTCATGACAAAATGTTTTTAACGTTCATTCGAACAAAAAACTTAATCAGAATGTTACAATTTTTGCCCAAAAAATGCCTGATACTGGAAATTCTTAATCAAAGTACTACTGTTAATGAATGAAATTAATGACATTTAAAGTTAATTCAATTATTTTTGTTCAAATGGACATTCAAAACTTATTGTAATCTTCCCGTATTCCTTGAAACCTTATTAAGAAATTTTGAAATATTCTTTTAATTTCTAATAATCCTATTGAAATCTTAAGTAATCATTGAAATTGAATTGAAATTTATATGAAATTTGTAATATTTTTTGAACTGATATTGAAATCTGCAGATACATTACAAGAGATTTCAGAAATTTTGTAATCTTCGTCTGTTTTTCCTTGGCGGATTGCCCTTCGGAACACACCAATCGCACCATATACGTTTCTGTCGAGGTTTCTGTGGCATTCTTTGGAAAATGAGGTAGGGGGGGGGGCGTTGTACAACGACTACATCGACGAAATTCATTAGCTGATTACATAGATTACAGCGAGGATTACAGATAAGATTACGTAGATTACAGATAGATTACATAGATTACAGATAAAATTACGTAGATTACATAAAGATTCCAGGGAAAACGTACGAAGATTACATCAGCGGATCGCCCCTCGGTTTAAATTCATCAGAATAAAACCGAAAATCGTATTGATTGCAACCGGTTCATTATTGTTACCGAAAACCGTTCCATTTCGTATAATTAATGGAAACGGATCAGTAAGTCGATGGGTCGCGGTCTATAAAATTCGGGATCAGCTAGCTTTAAATTTTTTATGTGATTCCAATTCTCCTTTGCTATATCAGCTGGAGGGAGATCAGAACAAATGCAAAATAAAATTATTGCATTAACAGGTATGTTAAAAGTATTTTCATTTATAGAGCGAACGGATAGTGAAGCAGGGCCTAATTGCGAATTTATTCCAACTTCACCTATACCTTGGATGGCAGATGAAATTTTAATTTTTGGTAAACTTAAGCGATTAACACATTTTTCTGTTATAAAACTTGTTTGCGATCTAGTGTCAATAATAGCGCAGACAGTTTGAAAATTGCCACGATTTTCACAAATTTCAAGTAACACATCTGAAGGAAATTGAGAAAAACTAATTAAAGCTTGCGTGGTATTATCCGAGCACGAATTATTCACGGTAGCTTGACCAGTTGAAGATAAATTCTGTATGTTACTTGGATCAACAGAGGGATAAAAATGTAACAAAGAGTGATGCCTCTTCTTACAAGTTCTACACGATGAACTAGACTGACAATCAATAGTTTTATGAACATTACTTAAACAGTTAACACATAGGTTATGTTGTTTTACAATCTGAAAGCGGTCTTGAGGGGTTTTGGAATTAAAGTCTGGACATTTGTAAATAATATGATTATTATTACACAGTAAACAATTTTTCGATGAGTTTGTAGTACTTAAAAATGATTTAGAATTAGTTATATAGCGTGAGGATGGCGGTACACGTCGAGTAAATTCTTTTGATTTACCCTTTTGTTTATAGAACGTTTTATAGTAATTAAGGCATTACAATGATTGTCTAAAAATTGAAAAATTTGTTTATAATTAGGCATTGTATCAGAAGTATTGCTGTGAAAAAAATCCAAAACGAGTAGCAGTTTCTTGAGGTATTTTATTTAACAACATATGTGCCAAGATAAAGTCCCACTGGTCTACCGGATGTTGAAGTTCTCGAAGAGGTTCTATATTTTCGGAAAATATGTCCAATAAATCAATAAAATCAAATGGATTTTCCGAGCGCAGTACCGGAGCTTCCTCTATAGCAGACCAATGTCCTTGAGCAACCAACCGTTTGTTTTGATAGCACTTAACAAGGCTGTTATAAGTAATTTCATAATTAGAAGTTCTCATAGGCAGACATTTAACAATCTTCAGTGGGAGACCTTCCATTGACGATATCAAATAACTAAATTTTTCTGTGGGAGTGAATTTAGGATTTTTATGTATTATCTAATTAAACATATCGATAAAGGCAGGAAAGGATTTAATATCGTCCTTAAATTTAAGTAAATCAAGTTTAGGTAAACTGATATTACTTGAAGTTTCAGCGAGATTTGCTGGGGATGCATCTACACTGAACAACACGTTAAAAATGGATTTAATTCGGAAAAAAGTTATATCAAATTCATACATTATTGCCAATGTATCTTTAAATTCATCCTCGTCATTAAAAATTATGTTAATTAAAGTTACATGGTGTTTATTAAATTCCGATTTAATATCTTCTACAGAAGAATACATAGCTTTAAATAAATCCCGTGCGTTAATATCAGAACAGGCCTCTTCTACGGTCTGGCACATATTTTCAATTTTATAAATTTCAATTTGACGCAAAGCTTTGAGTTTCTTAACCTTTTCAGCCATTATAAAGACGAAAAACCCGAGAAATAGGCGAGTATCTGGCGGAAATACAGCGAGTGTAAATAAAAAATAGCGAGGATTTAAGCAATTTTTATTAATGTGAATCAATTATATCAATACGGAGTTAGCAACAGGTATATGATGAAAAGTGTAAATAAGTATGTTAAATAGGACAGCGATAACAAATCAAAAAATAGCCAAAATTGAAGCAACTCTTAATAATGTAAACAAAGAATGTCAAAGCGGTGTTACTGACCTGTAACTGATAACAAATTTTCAAATGATACTGCGGCGACTCAAATTTAAGAAGCGTGCGCAAATCAAATTTCCCACAAAGCACGTGGAAAATATAACGGCAAATTCAAATTTATATGGCGGCGAGTTTAGAAATTAAATATTTTAAAAATTTTGAAAAAATTACTAATTCACATTCAAAATAACCAACAGAAATATTACGTAATCGCGGCTCGAAGGACCAATGAAAAATATTGTGTTTTATAATTAGTTTTTGATGACTCCATCTGAGTGGAACTGGACACGTAATTATTATCTTTAAGGTAAATTTTGAACGGGGCTTGCGACTATCCTCAGATTTTCCTGGGTCTTCTCTGTAGCAGACGGCCCTCAGTCTTCAGTCCGGCAATGGGAACAGGGCAAAACAAAATTGCGGCACACTTAAATTTAATTAAGGGAAAAGTATCTTCTATTATATAGCAGCACTCGTAAAACAGCGTTGAAGCGTTAACAACGGACGACTCGAACTTCACTCTCTGTCTCCATGTAGCTGTGTTAGTTGCAAGTCAGTATTGCGCTATTTAAACAAAAAATAATAACAAAACCGAACAGAACAGCGGGTTATTTTGAATGCAATAGGGCTAAACTAAACTAAGGCTAAAATTGATTATATTAAAATTGCGTAGATATATTAAATTCACGTCCCCTGACACCTTTGTCTTCTAGTCCACTTGACCTCTCTCCTTTAACACCCTTCATTTTCTACTTGGACGTGAAGCCAGTTGCATCCCTGATGTTGATGTGAGGCAAGCACCTGTCAACCGTTTTAAGTGTTTACAAACTTCTTAAACACATATGGGAATGATAGAGTAAGGAGTATGTTTCTGATCTTCAGCAACATTGCAAGTGGAAACAAACAAAAGTCGAATTAAAGGAAGGTGCTCTAGTTCTTCTAAAGGAAGACAACATGCCTCCAATGAACTGGAAGTTAGGCCGAGTGACATGTTTACACTACGGTAGTGATAATGCGCCGCGAGTGGCGACCATTAATACGCAAAATGTGTATGTAATGTAATTCGTGAAAATA
This sequence comes from Anoplophora glabripennis, assembly GCF_000390285.2. NCBI lineage: Eukaryota > Metazoa > Arthropoda > Insecta > Coleoptera > Cerambycidae > Anoplophora > Anoplophora glabripennis. The sequence continues at coordinate 142,949 of NW_019426001.1, read as the reverse complement.
TACTCATTACCTATAAATTATTATGATCATTTTTAAGCAATGTTTGTATTTTGTATTTACCTATTAATGTTTAGTTTTAGACTTTTATAAGGCTTTTGAAAGACAGCCCTTTCAAGGTCGGGGGCATGTATAGACTTCCTGTTATTTTATACTACATTGTACATGTGGCAACTCTGCCCTCTGCTCCTCCCCTCAACCGGGGAACCGTCCTTTGTTAGACAGCTCAACACAAACTTTTGTATTTTATAACGTACAAGTAAAAATGTTTATATAGTTCTGTATATTGCTCTTAACCATCACTTAATTATACAGTCCCTTAATTGGCCATCTTTACAATATCATAAAGGACACCTAAAAACATTCCAGAATTTTCTGCTTGAATGAGTGCTTTCAATTCGTGGTACAAACGCTACAGCTACTTATTTATAAACAGATGGTCTGCACACGATATAAACTTTTTTTTTGCAATAGCTAAAATGTGTACCCTCACAATTCTTGTTTGATATAGAGATCGGCGGTTATGAACCGTCAACCGACATAATTTCACTCAGCTGTTCAGCAATATTTAGCGGCGTTGACATTTTGCCATTGTAGGAAGGACAGATATAAACTTTTTTTATTAATACCTACTTGATAGATCGTTGCAGAATTTTACATTTGCTCTTAGTTCCGTTGTTGCATACTATCAAAACAACATTTTTGCAGATCCGTTAGGATTACACCGTAACAATAAAACACCACCACGCACAATTAATTAAAATGTCCACTGAAGTCAATCGGAATTTAACGACAGGAATAATAATCGAAAAATCGTAATGCACCAGTATCCGCGTCTTTAATTTGATGTCCGATATCCGTAGCGGCGTTGAATTTGCATTCGACTCTCCAAAAACATCGTAAACAACTGGCCCTTTAGATTTGTTCACATCGCATGTTCTTCACGTACATTTTAATTGATCTTGAATTTATTTACTGGGACACTGGAAAAGATATGTGTAATTGCATACATTACAGTGCCTTGATAACTGTAGTGTACGTAAACATAACCTGAAAATCTCGAGACACAAGTTGATCTAGTGGCCTGGATACGTACTGCTGAATTGTTAGAGAAAACTGTAAATACCTCGGGGACTTACAGCTTAAAATAATAGGTACCATTTATTTTATGCGAACATCGACAATTTTTGTTTTTATTTTTATTACTATCACTATTTAATTCCCGAACAACAAAAGAAATTTAAAAACGAGATGTCTGAAGTGCACCTTACGCTACTTGCCTAGAGATGGGATTGTTTCAAATTTTCAATAGGTGACTTTACGACTCTATTTTCACAGAACAAATAACTGTTGAGTTCAAATAATTTATCGCTTTCTCGGTGTTTGTGTTTTTGTTCACGTACTTACGTTTAGTAAGTAATTATTTGTGTTTACTATTATTTATTAGTGTAAAACTCTACAAGGATGTTGAAAACGAATCTTGTAAATAAAAGTTTCTTCAAATGCGCGGATAATCGATACACGTGGCAACGCGGCGCTGTTTCACTACCGTTGCCGTATGCGAAATTCGCATCTCGCGTCTGACGGACGGTCATAGCCGTCGTGAAATAGGCGTTTCACTGAGGTTTAGAAAATAATATTTTCAGCTTTAAAAACAATTTTGGAATTTTTTTGAAGGTCGATTCTGTTAAATCTTATTTTTCTCTATCCTCACTTACAATTTATGTACTAAGTGGTAGTTAACCCTGTTAACATCAGTTATAAAATTACACCGCGTCTCATTCTGCCCTAACAGGTTGTGGGTCTCAGAGACATAATTGTCTTCAGGGGAAGATGGTGCGTACTCCATTTCCAAAACAATCTAATCGCGATAGTAACTTGCTGGAGCTGGTACACTCGGATGTTTGCAGTCCGATGCATGTGGAATCAATGAACAAGGCACAATACTTCGTTGAATTCATAGATGACTGCCTGAAATGGTGCGTTGTTCGTTTCCTAAAAACAAAAAGTGAAGTACTTGAAGTTACCAAAGAATTCTTGGCAATGGTTGAAAATTTACATGAATGAAAAATTAAATGTTTTCAAACAGATTCCGTATAATTCTGAACAAAACGGAATTGCCGAAAGAAAGAACCATACTCTGTTAGACATGACTCGTTGTTTACTCGTACAGTCGGGACTTTCTCCAAGTTACTGGGACGAGGCAGTTAATACTACAAATTATATCAGAAATCGCTGTCCTTCCAAGAGTCTAAATGGAAAAACACCTTATGAAGTGTGGACTGGAAATAAACCCGATGTGAGTTATACAAAGAATTCGGATGCCGAGCGATCTGCTTAAACAGAGAACCCAACCGAAGAAAATTCAATTCGCGAACGAAAGAAGGTATTTTTCTGGGATATTCAGAGGAAAGTAGAGGAGTGTGGTTGCCGAACGAAAAAAAGGTAGAAGTCACACGTGATGTGAAATTCCTTGAAGAACCCGACAGAAAGGCAAGTGAAAGAAATGAATTCTTATCAGAATATCTACTCGACGATAAAGCCGAATCAGCACGACGTTTCGTAGATATTGAAGTGAGTCTTACGTTAGAAGTTGAAGAGCAATCAGATGAAGAAAACTATGGACAGATTGTCAAAAAGAATAGAGGGAGGCCAAGGATAGAAAGAACTGGAACCAGCTAAATTGCGGAATACAGTGAGGAATGTCCTCCTTGATGTCAGCCTTCTGTTTGGAAACCTTCTGCCGTACTCGCGTTCTGCCGCGCAGCATTACCATCGCAAAAGCCATAAACAAATCATCATATCATAATTGTTCTATATCAATAATGTGTATTACTGATTACGTATTAAATTATTATTATTTTTTGTTTAAATTACTATGAAATTGACCAAAGTGGGATTAATTCAAGAGCGATTTTCTCAGAAACCGTTAAAGATAACGATTTGAAACAATAGTACCTTTTTAACGTAAAACAGTTCGGGAAAACGGAATTTGCTGTCCAATTTGTTAAAAAGTCAAAGATGAAAAAGTTACACACGCAAAGTACCGAGGGCCCCCCCGTACCCACGCCAATGGACCTTGTGGAAATAAATGGATTAGTCCATCAAATTGCTCATCAAAATTTAGCTGTGTATACCAAATTTCATTCATTTATCACAACGCGATTGAGAGATATTGCAAAAAAATGATTTCCATTCCTCCCTCTTCAATAGGTCCCTGTGCCCTTAGGAAGCATTTCTGGACCCATGTTCATATGAACTTTTTTACTTAGTTTTGATCATAGAATCGGCCTGTTCAGGGTTGACAGCTAATTATGAGACACCCTGTATAAGGGATGTACCCTTATAATTTTATTTTTATTTTACACTTTTTTGACATACTAATACACGGTAGAAAACGAGGTATAACTTTTATTTTCTAGAAATGTATGTCATGTATTGCACAAAATAAGTTATAAATGTAATCATAATTTACATAAATATTAGCCCCTATACTATTTTATGCTTATTTTTAAGCGTATTGTTGCAATATAGCGCGTCGCCAGTTACTATCCCCGCTGCTCTCATCAAGCCCTCCAAGTTTACTGACAAGTGACGTAAAATTAATGTTTATAAAAAATAAGAAATGAGCTGTCAATTTTTTAGATGTGTCTGTTTTATGTAACCATTGTGCTGGTTGTAAATAAAGAATTGTAAAAAACACGGTCCTTCGAATTTTCTAACCTCACCAAGAAGTCAATGTGAGGAGAATCCCCACACGTATAATACGATTTCCCATTTTAAATAATCAATATTTTATATGCGGTATTGTGACAGTCTCACTAGCTGCTAGTTTCAACCTCATGACATGTCCACCCATTGCATGGTGCTGTCACGTTAATTTTTGCAAATGTGTGTATAGGCCAATCATTATAGCTTTTTTTCGGGGAAAAAATACTATTAGAAGTTTCTCTGCGGAATATTGTTCAGAAACGTGTTATAAACAAAATATCAAAAAATCAACTCGAGACTAGTTGGGAAACTTTGTTAAAACAATGGTCAAAATTATGGAAAAGTAGTTTTTCGACTGGCGTAAAAAAACTGTTATTCATAGAGAAAAAAAGGTTTATACAAAAAAGGTAGGTATTAAATAAATCTGTAAAATAAGACAAGTCCGATTAAATTCCGATAATTTGTTTATGCGCAAGAGCTCAAAAATGGTCGAAATTGTCCGCTTTTTTCAATTGCTAATAATTAATGCAATTTTCATTGCAGACACTTGTAATTCAGGATTTTTGAGGCTTTTTACACCCTTAATAAGTGGTAAAAATTTCAGTCCAAAAACTTCATTAGCTTGGCGTTGGCGGAATTTGTTATCTAAGAAGATGCTATTTTCAATTCATTTTTCCCAAGCTCACAGACGTTGTAGGGTTTCGATCATTAGTTGTTTTTGTACATAAAGTTGTATTGACATATGCATTTACTGATAATTTAATTTTTCAAATTTAATTTGTTTAAAAATGACTGAAAAAATGTTAATATCTATTACAACGTTAAGCGCGCATGCTAAGTCTCGCCTTCCCCACTCGTTCGCTAGACCAAGTAATAGAACGCATCGCCGCTATCTTCTTTTTCGAAATTAAATAGTTGAATTCACCTTAATGTTAATGTAGGACATGAAAATATAGCTCTTAATAATAAATAAATTAAATATTAAATAAATAAAAAAAATATCTCAGCTTCTAATCAACTTAGAACAACGATTTTTTTTTTAAATTCGAAGAAAACTAAAGTAAAGAGGTTACTATTTTATTTTATAATAATTACTTGTCTTAACAATTTAATAAATATTAACATTTTTTCAAAGTCAATTTTAAACAAATTAAATTTGAAAAACTAAATTCTCAGTAAATGTCAATATGTCAATACAACTATTTAGGTACAAAAACAACTAATGATCAAAACCCTACAACGCCTGTGAGCTTGGGAAAAATGAATTGAAAATAGCATCTTCTTAGATAACAACTTCCGCCAACGCCAAACAAATGAAGCTTTCGAGCTGAAATTTTTACCACTTATTAAGGGTGTAAAAAGCCTCAAAAATCCTGAATTACAAGTGTCTGCGAAGAAAATTGCATTAATTATTAGCAATTGAAAAAAACGGCAATTTTCGACCATTTTTGAGCTCTTGTGCATAAACAAATTATCGGAATTTAATCGGACTTTTTTCATTTTATAGGCTTATTTAATACCTACCTTTTTTGTATAAACTTTTTTTCGCTATGAATAATAGCTTTTTTACGTGAGTCAAAAAACCACTTTTCCATAACTTTGACCACTGTTAAAACAAAGTTTCCCAACTAACCTCGAGTTGATTTTTTGATATTTTATTTATAACAGGTTTCCGAACAATATTCCGCAGAGAAACTTCTAATAGAATTTTTTCCCGAAACAGGCTCTTTCATGTCTATAATGACTGGGCTAGTATTTATATGATATTTATTAAGATTTTATTTATTGTAACTTGTAACTTAGCTAAAAGTGGGTCCCATGAAAGTTGTTCTAATTTTAATGGGGAATTCAGACAGTCAGCAAAATTCTGTGGGAATTCAGAGCAAGGCAATTGCAAACAATTACAAGTAATTGGGATTCAAGAAACAAAAATATGTAATGTTATTAACAAGTTATAAACATTCAGTTAATTTTGTGAGGCGTCGGGTCGCTACTTAATTTAGGTACTTATTTGATTTGTGGATATTTTTTTTATTTTTTCGTTTTATAGTCTATTACAATATACAGGGTGTGGCGTCTTTAATGCAGAAAATTAAAAACCTAGACTCTTAACAATAAATGAAGTAAAATAATATATGCTACCATAAGGCATGAGATTTGAGTATCAAAAATATTTTCAAAAAAATTACAAGAAGTGATAAAATGTTAATGCCGGTCCTGTTTAACATAGCGCAAAAAACATTGACCTAGTCCGCACTCCGCACCGCACATGTGGAGTGTCAGTCAGTGTTAGTACACTTTTGACTTGCGGGCGAATTGCTGCTAAGTTGTGTCAAAAAGATCACGCTTCTGCTGTTTAGACGTTAAGTGCTTATTAAAGATATTTCTTAATTTTTATTTTTTAAGTTATTGTTTTAACTAAATTGGCAATGGATAACGAAGACAACAATAATACGTTTACTACTATCGAACGTGCTGACATGGTGATAGTATATGGTGCGGCAGGGGAAAATGCCCTCATGGCAAGTCGGTTATACCGGGAGCGATGACCACAACGTCGCCATCCTCATGCAAACACTATTTTACGTTGTGTTCAACGATTGCGAGATACAGGTAGTGTTAACCTTCCTGCAGAAGGACGTGGCCTGCCGGTTAACCATGCCATCGAGGACGCCGTATTAGCTACTGTTGAAGAACAACTCGGAAACAGTGTTCGTCGCATTACAGAACAAATAGGAACCTCGCCCCGTACTGTACATCGCATTTTACGCCGTCAAATGTTACATCCGTATCATCTGCAACCTGTACAGCAGATTTTAGCAACGGATTGTCCGCAACGAATGCGTTTCTGCAGATGGTTCTTGCGGCAATGTACACGCGAAGTAGATTTTCCTGCAATCGTGTGTGCGACAGATGAAGCAACATTTACTCGTGATGGAGTTGTAAACTTTCATAACACGTACATTTGGGCTGATGAAAATCCTCATGGTATTCGAGAAACTCATTTTCAGCACCGCTTTTCCGTAAACATCTGGGCAGGTGATGTTCTCGTGGGTCCTTATTTCTTCGAAGACCGTTTAACAGGAGCAGTGTATGCCGACTTTTTGGAAAACCAATTGCCTCAACTTTTGGAGAATGCACCACTACACATACGGGCACGTATGTGGTATCTTCAGGATGGAGCTCCTCCACACAGCACGCAAGGGGTTAGAACCATGGATCGAAAGTTTCCTCAGCGATGGATAGGACAATTTGGTTCTATAGGATGGCCACCTCGAGGACCAGATCTTACCCCTATGGACTTTTATTTTTGGGGTCACATGAAATCCTTAGTGTACAGTGAACCAATCAATACGGAGCAGGAATTACGGAATCGTATTCTTGTAGTGGTTGCCACAATACGAGCCACTCCTGGGATTTGGGAAAATGTTTGCCGAAATTGCGTGCGTCGTTGCCAAGCGTGCGTCCGCGCTAATGGGGATAATTTTCAACATTTTCTATAATAGCGGTAAGTTTGCATCTTTTTTTATTTGTCGTGATCCAACCTATCACTTGCTAAAATAATAATCTTTTTTGTAACACCATGTACTTTGTTTCTACAAACCTCTTGTCTGGGATTGCACATTATCATTTACAGTGAAATAACTAACTGAATTTTATGTTTATTTTTCTTTTTAATTAAAATGAGAGGATTGTATTAAACTGGCCAAAATACATACATACATTTTAATTTGGCTACACTGATTTGCGCAAAAGCTCGATTCTCTGTTAAGGTCGGTTCGGCAAGCGTGCGCTGATGTTAATCGAATGGCATGACATTTTTTGGATCGTACTAAGATTTATTTCTTCGCTACAAAATTGAAGTTCAATTTTCTTGACAAAACGTGGATATATGAATTTCTTATATAAGGCTTTTTTATTGCATATATTCCTAAGAATCTGTATTTTATTTTTTCTGTACTAAAGACGCCACATCCTGTATTGTTTTATAATATAAAAATAAATTATGTTAGATTTTTTATTTCATACTGTCCGGTATATTGCTATTTCCCGAATTCATTTGCGGCCGGTAAGTGAGCTATTACAGTATCAGAGCCGGTAAATTCATTTGCGGCCGGTAAGTGAGTTATTACAGTATCAGAGCCGGTAAATGTTGCCTAGCAACGTGATATTAGACATGTCACAAACAATATTATAAAATGACAGATCAAGCGATGTCAAACAAATATTTGATAATTTTAAGGAAACAATAGAAATTTCTGCTCGTTAAAAATAGAAAGACAGTATGAAATAAAATATCATACGATACACGGCCGTTAGGTGTTATTACAGTACTCGTTTTTATTCCGGACTCGGCTCCTACGTCGCCTCGTCCGTAACACAACTCGTAATAAGTCACCTACCAGACTTGTAACGTAAAATACTATTTGGATGGAGGAAATTGGAGAGATAGAGGATGACGTGAATCTAATTCATTTGAACATAAGAAGCTTAAATAAAAATTGAGATGACTTAATTAGATTATTTAGATAAAAAATTAATANGTATTCAGCACATCAAAATACTTAAGATTATGGATTTATCCGGTCCAAGTAAACTTTTAAAAACATTGCTGATGCCCATTATTCGGCTTTTCCAAGATCGTTCGGGATTTTTAGTCATTTTCTAATTATTATAATAATAATGCATTTATTGCCCAATAGAACAAATGTTCCAATTACAGGATAAAAAAGTATAGATATTCAAGTATAAACATGTAAATAATATAGTGTTAGAAACACACTAATTATCAGCGAATATTACAATATAATTTTAATTAATACAAGCTTTTACATTGAAATATATCGGGTTTATAAAGCACTTGAGACACCTAGTTAATAAGGGCGTGAATGTATGGTTCCTTGTGTCTCATCTGCCCTAACTGAGGAATTTGTTTATTTTACTTAGCCTTTGCCTCTCGGGCTAACAATAGATATCATTGTTTTATCGGAAACGCAGAACATAGAAAAGATGAGCAACTTTAACATACCTAATTTTATAATGAGTCAAAATTTAATGAAAATGACGGTCTAATCGTTTATGTAAAAAATACTTTAGTTATCAAAAATATCAATACTCTTTCTTTAAGAGAAACTAAATTAGTAAGATTACAATTTATTGGAAGTGATACTAAAGAAATGGGTTTAACAGCATCATATCGGCCACCTGCTACAAATATGCAAATATATGAGGAAAATTTACAAAATTATTTCTTAAACTTAAATAAACTAAAAATTGAACTATTTTTAGGTGATATTAATATAAACATTTTAGATACATTTTCTGTTGTATGTAAATAATTATTTCAACTTGGCAGAACATGGATTTATTTTATATATCAGTAAGCCAACAATAGTAACCAAACAGACAAAGAGTGCTATTGATCATATATTTATTAGAGAAGACCATAACTTTCATAAAATAATTGTGTTAACTTCAATGATTATACAAACATATTTGACAGACCATTATCCCACCTTTTTATCAATAAAACATTTCTGTAAAGTGCTACCAAAACGGAAACCTAAAGTTAGAAATAGTGTTGATTTTAATAAATTAATGTCTACAATTGTTAGGGGCATTGTTACCGGGCGTGGACCATTGAAGGATACTTATAATTAATTTTAAATAAACAAATACTTACTGTGCTCACAAGTCAGGGTCTGGCTGTCGTCAGGAGCGACCTCTGGCACTTATTCTAAGCTCAGGACCTTTTTCCGAAAATAAAAGAAACACACATGAGTACCCAAGCATACCCTCTCCTTAAGCATAACAACTTAAATCAATTACTACTGTTTAGATATACTTTTCTCAAATTGCTGCAGCTAACTCTACTCAAAACATCTTTTATTTATGTGGCCAATTCATTCAACTATTTATCAAACATCAGGCTAACAATGCAAACCGACCAAACCACCTCTGCACAACCAACATTGGCTGAAAAACAATAGCACTGAGATAGTTCCTAGCCAAAACATCTGTACCGGGGCCAGACTGTATCACCGCAGCTAACGGTTCGGACATTATCACACGCAGCTAACAGCTGTAGAATACCCTGCACATGGCCAGACGCGTCCAATTCCAGAACCAGACTGTATCACCGCAGCTAACAGCCTTTGAGATATCCCCCGTGTCACCGCAGCTAACGAACGGACTGTATCACCGCAGCTAAAGCCTTAAGATATCTCCATACCTCAAAACTAAACCGTATCACCGTAGCTAACGGCCTTTCACAACAACTCACAACAAAACAATAATAGGCAGGCCTGGTCAAGCAAACATTGCCACCAATTTCCACACGATTCATTTAAACATTACAGAATACTCAATTAACAATTAGTAAGCATGCTAAGATACGCAGTGATAACTCGCCCTAACAATTACAAGAACTTCAATTATTTTCTCTTATTAACACTGTCTTTAAACCACATACACACACTTCACGGTCTTTTATAAAATGAGGCCAGTGATAATATAGGAACCGTATTAGGGTTCGACTAAAACAGGGAAGAAGGCATTCATTCATTACACAGCCCCACAAAACAAAAGTATCGGATCTGCTATTCAGACCCATGTATTTCTATTTACTTTTTTCCGCTGAATCCGAATTTGCCTTCAGATTTGGCCCAACGGGTCTGAGTTTTCGGGAAAATTAAAAAAACATCAAAATTCACAAAAAACGTCATTTACGATCGACGAAAGTTATAAAAAGTCAAATTATTCTACCAGCTCACTAGACTAGAATAGAATATCAACAAATCATTGTTATTCTTTTGTTTAGAAAATAGAGTATTCTACAAGTTTTATTGCATTCTCAATCTTCTAGGCTGTTATCTCATCTCTCAGCACAAAAAGTAGATGGATAGATGGGTGGATGGGTGTGGGTTTTGTAGGTGGTACAGGTGTATGGATAAATATGCGTATTCATGCATGAACGACTGGATAGAAAGATGTATGAATTCATAATTGGGTGCGTGGATAAAAAGATGGATCCAGAACTCTACAACACGAATTATGCAATGAAAATGGCGTTTTTTTATCTATATTCTGTTTTTGAAATTGCACCAGCTTGTCTGACTATGATGATAAATTGGAATTAAACAAGTGAAAAATCATACGTCTAGTGAGCTGGTAGAATAATTTAACTTTTTATAACTTTCGTCGATCGTAAATGACATTTTTTGTGAATTTTGACCTGATTTTTTAATTTTCCCGAAAACTCAGACCCATTGGGCCAAATCTGAAGGCAAATTCGGATTCAGCGGAAAAAATTACATGGAAATACATGGGTCTGAATACCAGATCCGATACTTTTTTTGTGTGTGTTTATATTAACATCACACCTCGGGCTAGTCGGCGCATCAGCTTTTTCAGGTCTTTAGTAAAATAAATATCTAATATAGGATGTCCCTAACACAATAAGTCATGAAAACTGGGAAGAAGTAATAAACTGCAATGATAAATTTAATTCATTTCATTTCTTTTTACTTTAAAAAGATATATGTGAGCAGTTCACGGAATTTTACCAGCGTCGTCAGTAATCTCGGCCCCTCTCGATGACAGATTAATATTATGGGAGTATTTATGGTACTATTTTGTAAACATAGGTTAAGATTAGTGAATGGGGCACTTAGATAGGCATTAGTGTAGAGCACAGGTATCAGTGGCGGTTTTACCATAAGAGCTGCGGAGCTGCAGAACACATAAAATTTTATGTATTTAATCATATTAAATATCAACAAAATATTTAAAGAATCCAAATGTACTCGCGCTAAAATAAATCTAGGAGCTTATATTATTATTTATTGCGACGCGAGCTACGCTCCTTAATATATGCAACCTCATATACACAATGTGTGGACAGCGAACAATTATATGCGTCCTTTGTTTTTATTGGCTGATCAGGCACGTGACCCAGTACACGGAGATAGGGGCTTTTGCGGCTGCAATAGTGACAGCCACTGCGCTGCAGTCTGCAGTAAATGCAGTAATATTTCGTACGTGGTATGTGGTGGTTTATTTCTGCGAGCGGCACGTGTGAATATTTTCGTTTAGGCGTCTACGGATATTATAGTTATTAAAATGAATAGCGTTTCGTTTAAAAAAAAAACTTTATTTGGTTCTCTGCGTTATGAGGATAAACTAAAAATAAAAGAATTAGGTGGGCCAACACCACAATTAAATATTGAAGTTAGTGGAACAAGCCGAAGTAAAAGTTATAAAAGACAATTTAACAACAATGTATACACAAAAGCAGAGTGGGTGTCCGGGTGTGATTTAAAAAATACACTGTTTTGTTTTCCGTGCTTACTTTTCGGTGGGGATAAAGCATGGATATACAGTGTGAGAGATTTAAGTAATTTACAATGAACAGGTAACGAAAAATCGTTATGTATTATTTAAAATCATAGATTGCATAAAATTTTACGGGGCTTTCGAACTAGCACTTCGTGGACACGACGAGACAGAAAATTCGGACAACCCTGATGTGTTTTGTGGATTCATAAATTTTAGTGCAGATCTTGACGACATATTAAAAGAACATCTAGCCACATGGGTATGACCGGGATTTTCTGTGATTGTACCGGGAATTAGCTGTATGGTCCCGGATTTCGGATTTGCACGTATAACTCCCGGAATATAATATAATGTACATATATATAA
>NW_019426001.1:117632-127419 GCF_000390285.2 Anoplophora glabripennis | reverse complement strand
TTCTCCTTTCACCCGACTGAAGAGACGCCCATGGCTAAATGCACAAATTTTATGTCGCTAATGCCGGTCTTAAATTTAGTTACATTTGACCTAAAAAAAGTTGACGGAGCTATGAAAGAGTGAGATCGTCGCGGCGCGCCGTCGAAGAGGCGTCTCGGGGGGCCAAATGGGGCCTCGTCGGTCCTCGGGCGCGGTCCGTACGCCCAGAGAAAGGCCAGGGCTTCGTTCTCGCGCAGGAAGCGGTGAATCGCAGAGCGAGGAAAAAAAATTATCGCGACGCGAAAACGGCGTTTTCGGCGAAATAAGCCGGGCATTAGCAAAAAGACGGGTATTTCGGGGGATTTGACGGTGCAGAGCCTTTTTGAAGGGCAAATTTCGGCGTTGCGGAGTAGAAAATTCGCCGCGAAACCACGCATAACGGAGGAAGAAAGGACGAAAGTCGGGCGTAGAAGCGAAGACAACCGCAGAATCGCCCCGTAAAAAAAGTTTCAGGTCAGGAAAGTCGACCCTCCGAGTGACATTTAGAGGCGTTCCCGCTATGTTTTACGTGCGTTGCACACGAAAAATAGGCCACGCCCCTCGCAGAACCCCGGAAAACTTTAAAATACTCCGGGAAGGCGTCGAGCAGTCGCGTTCTAAATACGACGGTGCGACGTAGCTGGGACGGCGTTGCCCTCCGGGGGCCGCAACGGATCGCTACGCGATCCGGGAGCGAAGCCTTTGCCATCCAAAGTCGGCCCTTTTTCGGGGCGAGTGTGCGACGCGAGCGGAGCTATCAGCAATTAATAGTAATTGATGAATTTATCGAGAACTTTTAAAGTATATTAAAGTTTACACACAAATTCGACCTTGGGTTGGAATCTCAATACAGTTTTTGATGTTAGAAAGGTATTTTACACTGCACAAGCTATTTTGCAGTTCTACAACACTTTTAAAACTAGAACTTTACAAATTCTTACGATAATATAGATATGTCATTTTGAAACGCTACATGAAACTCTTTAGAATGGTTCAGGTTTAATTCCACTCATAAATATTGACTCTAGGTATGCCATATTTTAATTTTATACAGAATTTACTGCATGTTACTCCTTTATATGAGAAATTCCTTTACCATCCGTCGATAACTTATCAAAATTCTGAAATTTTTCCAAATTTGCTTATTAATTGATATCTGACGTTATTAAAAGGTTCTTTATTATTCTTTTTAACTTTTTTATAATGCATGAGTGCATTTTATCCACTATTTAAATTTAATGTATAAATTTAGTTTTGATCATAATTTTGACAGTTGAGACGTTTCATAGAACGATTTTAAAACTTATACTACAAAATTATTTTACATACAAAAATATCCTTCATTTTAATCTTTATTGTGATCCACACCCCTTTTATGTCTATATTACAATTAGATATTTCTATTTATTTCAAAAATTGTATATGTTGGTCCTTTTTTTATGCGTTTAAAGTTTTCTGTGAACAAATCATAACAATATGTATATAACAAAATCTTAAAGTATAGTCGGGTATCAGTCAAAGCAGTCATGTAGTTTCTCCTGAAGAAGGAATACTTTATTCCGAAAACTCGAGTAATAAAAAAGAGTATACATTCAGGTTAGCTTTGACTGCATACCCTGGTATACTTTAAGATTTTGTTCTTTAACTTAGACAGTCGTCTAACATTTTCGCGATATATGTTTGGGAAAAAACAATAAAGGTTGAAAACTCTTTATTTCTGCTCAAGCTTTCGGGAAAATCGTCTCTTCTTCAGTAGTTGAAATCAACTTTTTATATCTATTTCTGTCTAAACACTTCTCAATTTTCCATTTTACTAATTGGTAATTGTGGCGTGACCGTTCAGTACAAATTCAGTTAAACGACGTTAAGTTGATTCAATGAATGCGTGCTGAACTAGATAAGTTGTGTAAAAAGCAATCAGATCTGTGATTTTGTCTTGAAATAGGTACAGCCAAGGATATTGAAGGATGATCTTCTTCCTTCATTTGAAGAAATCGAAGAATTTGAGGATTACATAGAAAAATTAGAACATGTACTCATCGATAAACAGCGCTGCGAACTGGAACAACTGTGGGATAAATGCCATTGCAGCCAGTTTACAAAAACGGAATATAACTCCCTCCGAGCAGATACCGAGGACTTGTCAGAACATTCTGAAGTTGAAATTACCAAGTGAGGTGCTTACAAAAACAGCCATTGTCCAAATTTTACTTCTGTGGGAAATTAAAAAAAGGGTTCTATCATTGTTACATTTGTTACGTTATAAAAAAAAAAAAAACAAACTTTAGCTTTATTTAAAATACCACGAATAGTCGGGGTGGACAAATTCTTTAATATTTATACTTTAACCTTCAATAAGTAGCAAAAAGTAAAAGTGGCTGATTTATCTTTGAGGGTGACAAGCGTGCTGTAGACTGAACTTTATTTTAGGGGTTGGCCGCTAGCTTGTAGACAGTGGAGATGGCCGCAGGTAAAATGAAAGAAATTCAAAAGAGGGCGCCACCCGTTTTCAACCCCGGATGGTGAGTGCTACAGGTGGTAAAGTCCATTCTACTGGTCTTCGATGATACAAAACGGGAAAAGGCTTTAAAAAAAACGCGAAAAACAAATTACTAACATGGGTTTATTCAAACTCAACTGCACCAGTTGCTCGGCGTAACTGAACGCCCTACCGCACTGGTTGGAATCGAACGTATCCTACAGCAATATTGACAGTAATATAACCAAGTACGGTCATTTTATGGCTATGAAATTTTCAAAAACAAAATAAGCGGTAGATGTGCAAATACAAATAAATAACTAAACAAGCAACTAAATAGACCCACCCATCAGCGTTAACGGTTGGTTAAGTTTTAAGGCCGGTTTCATAATAAGACCGTTAAAGTCACTTTAACTATGGGACACTTTAAAATAAAGTTGCCTTTAAATCTGCTTGGGTTTCATATTCATTATGTTGTAGCAGAACTGGAGAGGTTGATTTTGCTTATTCTTTTCTTAGTCCATGCACTATCCAACCCGAAAAAGGTGGGCAATTTCGAGATTATGAGCATTTATAGGTTAAATTGTATTAACGTTTGTGTTTGTATGCTTATAAAAGCTCATATTTTTGTGCGTGCTTTCTGAAGAGTTTTTTTGTATCTTGTGGAATGTTGTCGAGTTATTTTTCTTGTCAATATGAAAAGATCCAGATCTACCAATTTTTCAAAAGAGGATAATGTTATATTTTCGCCTATCTTTCTAATCAATATTATAATTATATTAGGAACAAGCTTGGGAGCAAATTCTATTGAATTTTAATTCGAAGACATGTAAACGAAGAGAATTGGATCAAATTAAATCTAAGTATGACAATTTAAAAACTAAAGCTAGAAAACAAGTGAGTATGTGTAGAGGGAGCTTATATGGTATAGTAGGAGGGCCAGGTTATGTAGAAAATTTAGATGATCCTGTTCTAAAAATTATTTTAGAAATAATTAATATTAAAACGGTGGTTGGGCATACAGCTATATTTGATTCCGATAATTGCGTAAGGAAAAAGCTATTTCTTGTTTCTTGTTTACATAAAAATAGATTTCTTTTAGAATGTGGTTAGTCTCGATCAACCTGAAAGTGATAATCTTGGAAACAATGTTTCTCTCGATTTTATAGATGTATCACATTCGGACAGCAGTAGACATTTAGAAATGAACATAAATATTGTTCTTCAGGGAGCGATGGAAACAAGTACATATGTTTACATGAGAAATGTAATAAAAAAGAAAACATGTAATTATTGTTTCAGCTTCAGATATAGAAAAAGTTCATTATTCTTATAAAGCAATTCTATTTTTAGGAATTACACACTCAAGATTGTGAAGAGATTGCTGATGTAATGGCCGCATCTCAACAATCTCAGCTCGTAAGTAATCAACTGCCTTTTTAACGTTAATAGGAATTGGTGAATTGGTAAGTATTTTATTTATTTCCATATTTTTTTTAAGAAACTTTATGCGATTAGAAAGGAAAATATTAAGAGATCAGAATAATTCCTTTCAAATATCTGAGACAAATTTTATAAATTTATTCAGAATAAATAAAGAAATGGCTCTTCCTATAATCGAGGTTTTAGAAGAACATTACCCGGAGTCATCTGCAAATAATGCTATACCTTTTCATTTAAAAATATATAGTAACATTACCATTACTTTTACTTTTACTAGTTTGTGAATTAAGATTAATTTTAGGTACTAGTCACACTACACTTCTTGGGTAGTGGTTCATATCAAACACCAGTGGGAAGCGTAGCTCAAATATGTGCAAGTCAGCCTACTGTTAGCCGAGCAATAAATGACATAGGTATGCATAACAAGACATTTAATGTCAAATTGGATCAATTTCCCTGTTACGGCAGAAGGGCACTATTAAACTTGGCTAGAGCTGATAATGATCACCCCCCGTTTGTTTACATTAATAGAAAAGGACGACATTCTATAAATGTTATGCTTGTACGATTGTGAACGATTCACAAGTAACCAATCAACTTTTAAATATTTCAATTACAGATATGTGACTCGAATATGAAAAGCGGTTAATGCTCCTTGCCCTGGGTCTGTACATGATGCAGCAGTCTGGCAGCTTTCAGATGTAAGAGCACATCTNATCACCAGACGGCATTCGATAGAGTTTTTAAATACGAAGCTTTTGACACGTCGAACGTCAATATTGATGCATTTTTATTCTGGGCAGCCCACTGTGCCCGTTGACGTGAAACGCCCGATATATATATAAAAAGATAAAGAAAAAATCATAACACGGCGAGAAAAATTAAAATTCGTTGAATCGTTGGTAAATTTCACAAAAGATTTTTTTGCTTTTAAACAATATTCAATAATTTAATAAAATGTATTTAGTTTATTCCAATTTATTTATACCGTCAGTAGGTAATTCGTGAATAGATATTTCTAAAATCGTTCTTGTGAAAATCTGTATTTTTGTATAAATGGATTGTTCCTTGAAATTCAGAAGTGCCAGGAAAACGTGTGACCTTGAAAGTTTTAAAATTTTTCGCCTGCGGCGTCTTTTAGTAACTACCCGGGCACTTAATATCCCGGAATTCAATTCAACAAATGTAACAACCCTAAGCAGAACACATTTAATCAATGTTCACGCGTCGCCACTGACAGGTATTATCAGTTATCACAATACACAATATAAGTCAATTAAAGTTGTTCTAAGAAAAGAATCTGTGTTTTTTTTTGTTAAAAAGTGTTAAATTCTTACATATATAAACTCGGCAACAAATAGTTATACTTAGTTTTCAAACAGAAATTTTAAAATAAAACCCTGGATAACTGCAGGTTTGGTAACTTCTATGAAATGAAGAGATATGCTCAAAAATAAATAAATTAGGAAACCAGAAGGTGAAAGAGAATATAAAGAATATAGAAATAAATTAAACAAACTTATAAAAAATACAAAAAATAAACATTACAAAAATAAACTTTTTACTGTTAAAGGTAACTGTAACAAGACTTGGGATGTTGTTAATGAGGTATCAAATGGTGGAAATAATAAAAAAACGGTCAAGGATATACCTATTAAAAATTTACGTGGTGAAAATCCAATGAAAGTTCAATTTTTTAATGATTATGTTGTTAGTGTCGGTTTGGAGATGGCTAAGAAAATTAAAGAATGTAAAGCATTACCCGTAACTTTCTTACATGAAAATCGCTCTGCATCATCACTTTTTCTTGAACCTGTGAATGATAATGAATAATTGAAATAATAGCTAACCTGAAAAATAATTGTTCATCTGGTCCTGATGGGATAACTACTTATGTAATAAAAAATGTATACTGTTAAACAAGTTGGAAAAATATGGCATCCGTGGTCCAGTTCTAGATATGTTCCGAGATTATCTGTCACATAGAATACAAAGAGTTAAACTAGACGACTGTCTTGAGTGAACCTGCGGAAATTCTTGTTAATGTGCCACAGGGCACAGTTTTAGGTCTTATATTATTTCTTGTATATATTAATAGTACCAGTTGCATGGAAAAGTTCGAAGATCACCTTATTTCGTATGCTGACGATACTGCAATAATTTATTTTAGTAATAACTGGTCTGATCTGTATAATACTGCTGAATCTGAATTTAAAAAAACACAAATGTGGCTTAACTTCAATAAATTAAGTTTAAATATAAAATAAAACAAAATTTTAAATTTGTGTAACAAATATGAATCAGCCTAATACCGAAGTGTTAAAAATTCATAACACTGATTGTTCTAACAATAATGATTGTCTGTGTCCTCATATACAGAAAGGACATGACATTAAATATCTAGGTATTATCCTGGATCAGCGGTTTAAGTAACGCCTTCTTACATAATATTCAAGCTACGCTCAAAACACCATAATAAAAATCATATAAACATATAAACAGGTTTTTTTAATGTAAGAAATATTTTTACTGTGTTTGCATTGTTTGCTGTGAACTTTCAACAATAAAACTACATACATCGAACAAAAAATAAAGATACTATATTTGTAAAGAATTTATCTGTAAGCCTGCCTTATTTAAAAAACCCATAAACAACATTCAATATTTTTCTATGGCTCTAAACTCTATAACATGCTTCCAATTGAAAAAAAAAGTTGAACATTTAGGAAAATTTTAAAACTAAAATTATACATCAAACTTTTTTCAATATTTATTATGGCCTATTACACCGGCTTGACTTAAGTTTTAAGATATGCTTAAATTGCAAAGTAGTTCTTTATTTGTTGCACAGTTGTTTTAAACAGTACTTTATGTGCTAAGAATATCTTAAATATAAGTCTTCGCTTAATGTAACTATTAGATTTTGATATTGGTCGTGAAAATAGTTAAGAAATGGACAATTTTTTAATTGTAATGCCACAAGTTCATATAAGAAGTGATCATTTCAACAGTATGTCAGATATACTATTTTTCCAACATTTTCGTCTAAAAAAGGAAACCGTATTATTTCTTTTGCAAAAAATAGAAGACAGGATAGAATATGACCATAACTGGTAAGTAAACTGGATATGTATTTAAGTTAATATATCTACCTAGATAAATAATAATAAATTGATTCATTTTTCTTTTAAGGAATAAGAGTGTGTCCCCCATAAACCAGCTCTTGATATGTCTGAGATATTATGCTACAGGTTGCCATAAGTAAGCCTTGCATTTTTTGGAGGTATGGACAAGTCTATAGTAAATCGTACCATAAAATGGGTAACATTAGCAATATGTCACCTGTCTCAGCAGTATATAAAACTTCCAGAAACAGAAGATCAAAAAAGGAATATTCAATTAGAGTTTTTTGGAATTGTTGCATTTTCAAAAGTTATAGCCGCTGTAGATTGCACACACATTAAAATTCAGTCACCAAGTATAGGTATTCTAAATACAACAAAATGATGAAGTGAACAACCAGACCTTTTCATTTTAGGTAGCGACGATGCAGAGACATTTTGCAATAGAAAAAATTTCTATTCATTAAACGTACAAGCCGCAGTAGTTGACAATACTATCTCCAATAATAGTATTTTAAAAGCATCTTTTGAGAGGAATGATTTTCCAAATTGTTTTCTATTAGGTATATATGTACCTAGTTGTTAAATATTTTACATAATATATACTTACTTTTATTTTAGGTGATAGTGGTTATGCCATAAAGAAATATTTATTGACTCCTACTGGAAACCAGAACCAAAGCTGAGAATACATACAATGAAGCACATATCCGAATCCGAGAATAGTTGAAAATACATTTGGTATTTGGAAACGAAGATTTCCCATATTGGCATATGGTGTCAGAACAAAATTACAGCTGACGATGCATATTATCGTGGCAACGGCAATATTATACAACATTGCAAGGGAAGCAACAGAAGAACTTCTTCCAAATGATGATGGATACAACAAAGCAGCATTTCAACAACTCCTTAATAATGCACATATAAATGTTGTAAATGAAGGAAATTTACAGAATGATGGATTTCGTGTTCGACGTGAACTAATTGATAATTATTTTACATAATTTTATAAAAAAACAAAAATATATATGGTAAAAGTTTAATATTTTTATTAACACAAAATAAAATCAAACATAACATTTCAACAAAAACTTTGAAAGTCCAACATAACTTTTTTCTGATTATTTTCATCCTAATACAAATAATACAATGCTCTATGTGTTATGGGTCTTATTTAACAACTGTTCTTTTAATTCTGGTTCAGCTCTCATTAGCTTCATTTCTAGGTCATGTTTTTCTTCATCGTACCTCATTTTTCTTTCTAGTGCACATTTTTCTATTTTAGCAATTTCTAGTCTCTCATCACATAACAGTATATTTTTTGAAATTTCACTACTATGGAGGGCTGATGCTCCTGGACAACGCTTCCTTTTTTATTCAAACTTTCCACATTTTGTTGAACTTATGGTTTTACATAATTAAGTTTTTGTTGTAAATTTTCATTTAATGGTCGTTTTAGGTTTTTTGGTACCCATTTACTATTAGTTGCCTCCGACGTATTATCAGCCTCTGTTTGTAGGTATATTACTTCCGTGTCCACATTATTATATTCATTTTCATCGTTTTCCTCATTCAGACAATTCTGAAATGAAATAAAAGAAAATTAGTTATGTTATAAGTTATAACCATGGCATAATTTTTGTTGGTAATTTATTAATGACTGCTGTGTAATATTTCGTTACTTTTACAATTTAATGCTACAAAAGCTTTCGAATACAACTATTTACAGAAAATACCCAAAATAATAAATACGTACCTACACTAACATTGATATCTTTCAGCATAGTAATATCACTGTCGAATTCATTTTCTAAACTATGATAAACTGTATTGATAACTTTGGTATTTGGTGGTCCACCTCCAGTTCTTATTAATGATAATCTCTCGTCTGCAACTTATTTTCTTACATTCTTTTTCATATTGAGATATGCCTTCTTCAGGGAGTTTATATTTCTGGGTATATTATTTGGAGTAACAGAATTAAACTCATCACATTTTTCATTATTTGAACAAGAATCGGTTTTTTATTTTCAATTACATGTTTATAGTTATTAACTAATTGCATAAGTACACTTTTTTCTTCTAACGAGTAATTCGCTGCGCTGTTTTTTTTCTTCCATTTTACAGCTAGAAAACAATCAAAATAAGTATAATCTAATAAGTATAATTATATGAGAATTAATTCAGTCAGCACAAATTGTACATTAAAATCACTTACCTACTGACAAATTCTACTTTTCCTCTTATTAATAATAAATAAAAAGCCAAATATACTATTAGTGCAGAGTACTACCAGTAACACTTAGAGTATTTCATTATTTCATTCCACAAAATTGAGGTTAAGTTCTAATGATTTGTTTGCAGAACTAGAGATATGATTAATATACAGGGTGATTCATTAACAATGGGAAAATCGCAAGCTGAAGATACTACACGTGAAATGGTGACCGCCATTATTCTATGGCTAGAAATTGGCCTCAATGATTTGGGATCGAGGGGGATTATCCCTCTTTATCCTGCCTCATCTCGTGTAGGCCTGGACAGCCTTCGTAGGTGGGCCCCATCCGTCGTCTACCCCGACCGCAAATGCGGCCGGTGTAGGCGCTTTGTGGGACCTCCTTTTGTCCTGGCTGGGCCCCGCCGGCTAGGGCCCTTTCTTCTGGCGCTCTTCTTGCTTCGCCGGCTCGTCTGTGTAAACCCCGGGGGTAGTGTCATGTTTATG
>NW_019426001.1:68739-114208 GCF_000390285.2 Anoplophora glabripennis | reverse complement strand
TTAGTCGTGTGGGGATGCCCCCTTACGGGGGCGTACGTGTCTTTTGGTGTATTAGTCTGTCTGGTATATTGTTTGTCGGGGGTCGCAATTTTAAAGAAATGTATTCAAAAATAATGCAAACAACTGATAAATAAAGTAAAAACTTACCTGGGCATAACCCCGGCACAGATACCTGTAACAAAGATGCCGACGGCCTCTATGCTTAAGCCGGGGATTAGGTCGGTGGTTAAGAGGAAAGAAAGGGATTCTTTCCAGGTAGCCTTAATAAAGGAAGGTAGATCTTGCTCGTTGCAATGCACTTCACTTCACAATAAACACGTCCGCTCAGTTCGACCGCTCGCACGAGAATGAAAAATGGTGACCATTGGCGCAAACATGTCTTATCCGAAAGTTGATAGTTTCGGAAATACAGGGTGTTGAAAGTTAAAATTTCAAATAGTTTTTTTGCTATTATTCTGAAAATATGTAGATTAGGAACTTGAAAATTTGTGAAACTACATTTTTTTATGTGACGAATAAGATGCGCGTTGTAATTTCAGCATTGCTCATAGAGGGCGCCACTTACGATTTTACCGAAAAGTTAGTTAATAACATTTTACCCTGTGTTGTGTTTCTATTAAGTGGACTGTATTTGTTTTTGATTTAAATGCTTTATTTGAATAATTTTACAAAGGGTTTTTCATAGAGTTACAACAAATGAATGCGCCTTGCTCTGAGTCTATTAGCACACTGCCTCGTTTTTTGTTTCTCCAGTCTCCACCTCGCTTCCCCCCAAGCGACCGCACTTGGTGGTGGTGAGACACTCGCGCGGTGTAACGCCACGTTGCCACGTTTCGCTGCACGCACACATTGCCATGCCTAAACATACCGGCCCCGTTGAAATGACTGACATTTCAAAAGAAAATGAAACAAAACACTAATTTTGAACCAGGTATGTCCATTTTAGAAAGCATCAAATATTAGTCTGTAGGCAAAATACATACGCGAATAACAGCGCGTTTTACGATACCAGCTTCAGTTTTTATCGATATCACTCTGATTACACCATCCGGTCCTGGAAACAGCTGGACAATTCTTCCTAACTTCCAACGTTGTGGGGGCAGATCATCCTCCTTTAATAGGACTAAAGTTCCAACTGCAACTCGTTTTGGGAATTAAATTTCCATTTAGTACGGGCCTGCAACGTCTGCAGATACTCTCGGGACCAACGTCTCCAAAATGTTGTATTATCTGCTGCATATGTCGAAATCGGGATAAACGGTTGACTGGTTGATCAATTAAACATTCTGAAAGTAGTGACGTTAAAGCTTGCCCAATTATAAAATGTCCAGGAGTAAGAGCCTCCAGGTCAGAAGGGTCGTTTGATAAAGGTACAAGAGGACGTGAGTTTAGGTTGCCTCGATTTGGGCCAATAAGGTATGAAACTCTTCGTACGTAAAATGTAAATTACTCATTACTCTATTAAGATGATGTTTGGCTGATTTCACAGCAGCCTCCCAAATGCCACCGAAGTGGGGAGAACGAGCTGGGATAAAATGCCATTCGATTTGATTATTATTTAGATAATCCCGAAACACTTTATCATCCTTTAATTTTAAAATATTATTTAGTTCATTTTCTGCACCGACATAGTTGGTAACATTATCGGAATAAATGTGTTTACAGATTCCGCGTCTTGATATAAAGCGCTTAAAAGCATTCAGAAAATTGTTAGTAGATAAGTCACCCACCGGTTCTAGATGAACAGCCAAAGCAGATGAATATGCGGAAATAAGTTTTTATTAACTTTCTGTTCCTCAGTCTACCATCTTTCATGAGGTAAGGCCCTGCAAAATCGGTTCCTACTGATTGGAAAACGCGAGATTCATTTACACGAAAATGGGATAGGTCACTCATTTGTGGGTACATGGTAAGAGGTTTAGCCCTAAAACAAATCATACATTTTCTTATAACGCTTCGAACTGCCTGCTTACCGTTTAACGGCCAAAAACGTTTGCGGATATTGTATAAGGTAAGTTGAGGCCCTCCATGTAAAGTTTGAAGATGTTCGTGTTTAATTAGTAATTTTGTCAAGTTATGTTTCGCAGGTAAGACTATAGGGTATTTCTGATTGAAATTTGAACTAGAATGGGTAAGTCTACCACCAACTCTGATAATATCTTCAGAATCCAGAAAAGGATTGAGTGAAACTAATTTACTCTTACGACTTACGCATTCACCCTTTTTTAATGACTGAAATTCTAAGGAAAATTCTTCATTTTGTGCTAGTTTTACTAACCTTGACGTGGCTCTATTTAATTCACCTATAGATAATTTGACAGAATCATAGCTTTTAGATTTATCTCGTAATCGGTCGATAAAACGCAAAGAGTAAGCCATATCGTTACGTAATTTGCTAAAGTTAGAATATAAATTAAATAACATGACTTTATCGTATTTAAAAACGTATAACCTTGCGATTTTATTTCAGGTAAGTTCTTTTGTTTATTTAAAATATTAGGTGGCCACTCTTTTTCTTCGCGGGTAAGGTAAGAGGGACCAGACCAACAAAAAGAGTTATCCAGTAAGTCAGCTGGAGAACAGCCTCTACTAATTATATCAGCAGGGTTTTGTGCTGAAGGAACGTGTCTCCATTGACTTTTGTTTGTTAATTGTTGAATTTCCGACACCCTATTGCAAACAAAAGTTTTCCATGTACTGGGATGAGCTGAAATCCAAGACAACACAATACTCGAGTCCGACCAGTAAAATATTTCTTGAATATTTAGATTTAATGCTGTAATTGTATCGCGAGCCAATTTGGCTAATAATAAAGGACCGCAAAGCTCTAGTTTTGGTAGTGTTAGCGATTTTACGGGAGCTACTCTAGATTTCGCGCTTATCATCCGGACTATAATTTCACCCGAACTATTCATTGACCTTAAATATGAAACAGCACCGTACGCCTTTTTAGACGAATCACAGTAACCGTGTAATTATACATAGGACGGATCTTTGATGGTAATTTGTCGCGGAATTTTTAGATTATTTAATAAAGGTAACTGACTAAAATAATGATGCCAAGAAATGTTTAATTCGTTTGGTAAGGGATCATCCCAACCGATGTTGTTTTTCCACAATGTTTGAAGCATACATTTAGCCGTTACTGTCACACACGATATCAAACCTAGCGGATCATATACACGAGCAACAATTGACAGTATAGTTCGCTTAGACCACACGATATTTGAATTCTGCACTAAGTTATTATCTAGTGAAAAATAAAAATGGTCATGATTTGAATTCCAGGACATTCCAAGTGTTTTAATTTTTTCATCATCCGTGATTATATAGTTTACGTCATTTAAATGTATGTTAGAGTCTTGAAAAACCTGTGGTTTATTTGAAATCCATTTGCGTAATATAAATCCCGCACCAGATAAAACATGTTCTACATCATTTTTTAATAAACTAGCATCTTTTACAATATCAGCCCCAGTTAAAAGGTCGTCCATATAAAAGTCGTTTATTATTATATTATAAATATGTGGATACTTTGATTTATTATCAATTGCGACTTGCTGTAAGCAACGCGTGGCAAGAAATGATGCAGGCGCAGTGCCATAAGTGACTCTGTAATTCATAGTGTTTCAATGTATCGGTTACATTTTCCCGCCAAACAATTCGTTGATACTTTCTATCCTTTTTGTTCACCAAAATTTGGCGGTACATTTTTGCTACGTCAGCAATTAGCATTATGTTAACCTAATTAAGATTGAAAATAAACGGTCTTGTATGGAAGGTCCAATTATAAGAATATCGTTTAATGACAAATTATTTGACGTTTTAGCGGAGGCATCAAACACTACTCGCAATTTCGTAGTTAAGCTGTCGGTTTTTAAGACGCTATGATGGGGCAAATAATATTCATCACCCTGTGAGTCATTTTCATTTATTACTTTCATGTAATTTAGATCAATATATTCATTCATAAATTGTTTATATTGAGAATAAAGAGATTCATTTTTTTGTAGTTTACGTTCAACTGAGCAGAAGCGTTTAATTGTTTGCTCCTTGTCACCTAGCTTATCGTTTTCGCGAAATGGCAAGCTGACAGTAAAGCGCCCTGTCTCTTCACGAAAATAATTATTTACAAAATGCGTTTCACAGGTTTGTTCTTCCTCTGTATACTTGGTGTTATGAGAAAATGAATTTTCGACGTGCCAGAACCTTTCTAGTTGATCATTTAATTGTGCATTGGACACTAGCGATAATGTTGTTAAATTACAAATCGTATTTTGAACAGGCAAGTTCGGTATTGCACCCGAAATTATCTAACCGAATACCGTGTTTTGTAAAATAGGACTCCGTTTGTCTAACTCTATTTGACCCGTGCGTAATAAATTCCAGAATACGTTCGCGCCTAACAACACATCTATAGGACTACTTACGTAAAATTCAGGATCAGCCAGAGTTAGATCTGCGGGTATTTTCAAGGATGAATTATCAATAGTTATTTGAGGAATGTTTTCCGTTATGCGATCGATAATTAGGAATACTAAATTTTCTTGGAAGTTATTACACGTAGATTTTATGTCGCATTGAACTTTACATGAAATATTTGATGATATTTGATTTATTCCCGAAATTGCTAATTTGAATTTGGTGGGTTTAATATTTAATTTTTCAAGAAAGCCTTGCGTCATGAAATTGGACTGACTTCCACTGTCTAGAAGTGCCCTGCATTTTACATTATTACCCTTATTATCAAGTACATATATGACTGCAGTGGAAAGTAAAACATAATTTTCATTATAATGTTATATGGACCAAAATGGTAGAATTTACGGCATTGTTTGATTGAACTTGAGAATCTGTACAAGTTATTTCATTATTTTCAGTGATTGTTGTATTTTGTGACACCAAGGACGTGCTAGTTTCTGTTTGAACCTTATTTGCACCTGAATGTTAACTGATTTGAGTGTGAGCTTGAGATCCGTCGTTTGCAAAAAGAAGTAATGTCTTGTTTATTATGACACCTTTTGCAGGGGCCTTTAAAGCAAACTGAGGAACTATGACCCGCTTCCAAACAGTTTACGCATAGATTCAATAACTTTATTTCCTCAAATCGTTTCTTAGGTGTAAGCGATAAGAATTTTTCGCAAGCAAATATATAATGTTGACCATTACAGAATGTACATTTAGGGTTTACTGAGGTACTAATATGAGAATATGATTTAAGATTATCTTTTCTGATATTTGAAGTCGTCTGATTTGCAAAAACTTTGTTACTTATTGTTTCTAACAAACACCTGTTATGTAGAAATTTTTTGAATTCTGTTATTTTTGGCGAGTCTTTATCTCTAGTAGTTAATTCCCACTCTCTTTTTGTCGCTACATCTAATTTTGAAGACAGTAAAAATATTAATATTGTGTCCAATGTGTCTACAGGTTGTTTTAAATTTTCTAATGCCCGAAAATGTTTTGTGAAAGCATCTAGAAATTGTCTCAATGACGTATGTGATTATTTAATAACATTCGGTAATTCAAAAATATTTTTCAAATGGTACCTTTCTTTTAATAGGTTCCACGCCACTGGATAATTCTCTTCGGTTATTTCTAAATTTGATATACCCTGTGCGGCGTTACCTTTTAGTGCTGCTTGTAAATAATAAAACATTTGGATTGTTGTTAACTGTGCGTTTTCATGAATTAAAACTTTAAAAGTATCGGAAAATTGTACCCAATTATTGCAATCACCTGTGAATTCAGGAAGACTTATGTCAGGAAGTTTTACATTTAAGTTTTTGTTTGTATCCGTGTTTGACACTGAATTTGTATTTACTTGTTTAGAACGTAAGGCATTTAATTTTGTTTCGGCCAGAGAAATTAGCTTAAAATACTTGTTCTCAAAATCCTCTGCTTCAGCATCGTGAGCCTGCTCATCTGAACCTATATCTAAACTCTGAATTTCTGCTTGTATTTCTGTAAAACTATCCCAAACCGTTTCTAATCTATTCGTGCGTTTTTCTAGCTCTACTGACTGTGAATCTTTGACATTATTTATGAATTGTTCAAATCTGGTTAATTGACCTTTTATTACACCTCGTTTTTTAATTAAAACACGAAGTTCCGCTTCAGACATGATAAATTGTTTCAGTATTATTTGTACAATGAAAATGTGTATTTTATTTTTATCTGTGCAATACAGTTATTTTTCTTAATGAAATTCGAAATGTGAACTGTGAGTTCTTTATGGTTATAAATTATAAAAAATGTGTATAAAATACCTTACCGGCTGAAATAGTGGTATCGGTAAAAGGTAAGTAAATGAAATAAAAGGAATCACTGACCTGGGACTTACTTTCTTCAAAAACGGCTTCGGACGTCTGCTAGATGTGTTACCTCAAAGATGTGTTGTGATGTTATGATGAGCTCGCAATTGCTGTTGTTGAATGTAATTGCTTGAAAATGCTTTTTCTGTTATCCGACGGACTGCAGCTTGAAAATGTATCCAAAGAACTGACAATCCGCGCTCGAACTGGACCAAAAATATGTTGTGTTTCTATTAAGTGGACTGTATCTGTTTTTGATTTAAATGCTTTATTTGAATAATTTTACAAAGGGTTTTTCATAGAGTTACAACAAATGAATGCGCCTTGCTCTGAGTCTATTAGCACACTGCCTCGTTTTTTGTTTCTCCAGTCTCCACCTCGCTTCCCCCCAAGCGACCGCACTTGGTGGTGGTGAGACACTCGCGCGGTGTAACGCCACGTTGCCACGTTTCGCTGCACGCACACATTGCCAAGTCTAAACACCCTGTATGTCTAACATGAAACTTGATTCAAAACCTGAAAGAGCAATCATTTTTCCATTAATTGTGTATTCTTGTTTCATTTCGGTATCTCGATCCGTTTTCGAGAAAAATCGATTTAACGAACACTATGTTTTGATAATACGAGAAATTAAAAGCGAAACAAACCAAGTGTTTCTTCGTGTTATTACAACAATTAACAATAAAACAAATGAAATTCGTAATAATGATTTAAAGTCAGTGTTCGAAGAATCCACCGTTGACATTTACACACTTTACACAACGTTTTCTGAGAGATCTTCGAGTTTGAAACAACATATTGGGATTGCGTTTGACTTCGTTGGCAGCGATTTGTATTCTTTGCCACAACTCTTCACACGAACCAATAGATTCTTCCAAATAGAAAAATGAAGAGGATTGAAGTCCGGACTTCTGGGTGGCCAAGTAAAAATGCTTCCACGGCTCGAAGAAGTTCCACTTTATTTAAGAAAAGGCATGTGGTTGGCTAAAGCGTGCATATTTAGATGCAGTTTTTCCAAATCGCTGGATTGGCCATCTAAGCATTTTTGTTTGGCCATCCAGAAGTCCGGACTTCAATCCTCTTGATTTTTTTATTTGGTCTCGAATGAAAGATATAGTTTACAAATAATCTATTGGCTCGTGTGAAGATAGTTGTGGCAAAGAATACAAATCGCTGCCAACGAAGTCAGACGCAATCCCAATATGTTGTTTCAAACTCCAAGATCTCTCAGAAAACGTGTAAAGTGTGTCAGTGTCAATGGTGGATTCTTAGAACAATTACTTTAAATCATAATTACGTATTTTATTTGTTTTATTGTTAATTGTTGTAATAACGCGAAGAAATACTTGGTTTGTTTCGCTTTTAATTTCTCATATTATCAAAACATAGTGTTCGTTAAATCGATTTTTCTCGAAAACGGATCAAGATCCCGAAATGAAACAAGAGTACATAATTAATGGAAACATGATAGCTCTTTCAGATTTTGAATCAAGTTTCATGTTAAATATACAGGGTAAAAAGTTATTAAATAAACTTTCGGTAAAATTGGTCGTAAGTGGCGCCCTCTATGAGCAATGCTGAAATTACAACACGCATCTTATTCGTCGCCTAAAAAAATATAGTTTTACAAATTTTCAAGTTCCTAACCTACATATTTTCAGAATAATCGCAAAAAAACGATTTAAAATTTTAACTTTCAACACCCTGTATTTCCGAAACTATCAACTTTCGGATGAGGCATGTTTGCGCCAATGGACACCATTTCACGTGTAGTATCTTCAGCTTTCGACTTTCCCATTGTTAATGAATCACCCTGTAGAGTGGCAACCACTTTTAGATTAAAAGATCAATTAATTTGTCGAAATACAGGGTGTCTCATAATTAGCTGCCAACCCTGAACAGGCCGAGTCTATGATCAAAACTAAGTAAAACAGTTCATATGAACATGGGTTCGGAAATGCTTCCTAAGGGCACAGGGACCCATTGAAGAGGGAGGAATGGAAATCATTATTTTTTGCAATATCTCTCAATCGCGTTGTGATAAATGAATGAAATTTGGTATACACAGCTAAAAAAATCCATTTATTTCCACAAGGTCCATTGGGGTGGGTACGGTGCGTGTGTAACTTTTTCATCTTTGACTTTTTAACAAATTGGACAGCAAATTCCGTTTTCCCGAACTGTTTTACGTTAAAAAGGTACTCTTGTTTCAAATCGTTATCTTTAACGGTTTCTGAGAAAATCGCTCTTGAATTAATCCCACTTTGGTCAATTTCATAGTAATTTAAACAAAATTATCAAGGTATTCTTATGTCAAAGTATTGTCAACCCGATTGCCAATTTAATAGTTCTAAGCGAAAAAAATGGAAGAGTTTACGGGACAAGAGTTAGTTGATATGATATTTATTTATGGCTTTTGCGATGGTAATGCTGCAGCGGCAGAACGCGAGTACGGGAGAAGGTTTCCAAACCGAAGGCTGCCATCAAGGAGGACATTCCCTACGGTATTCCGCAACTTAGCTGCAACCGCCACTTTTCGAAAGGCACCGGGTCAAGGACGTCCCAGGATTAATAGGGAAGCGGAGGTCCTTGACGCTATTGAACAAGATCCTACGACTAGCATACGGAACATTTCAAGGCAAATAAATGTTCCTCGGCCAACGGTACTACATATCTTAAAGATTTCCTTAACAGAATTGATTAGATGTGCTACTAACATTTCAGGTTGGAAGAATATTAAAGCGACAAGGTCTACATGCCTATCACTATCGACGTGTACATGGCTTGATACCAGAAGATTTTGCGCCACGTATGCAATTTTGTCGCTGGATTTTGTCGCTGGACAACGAGCAAGCTTCCAAAATTTTGTGGTGTGACGAAGCTACTTTTACCCGAAATGGAAAATTAAATTTTCATAATTCTCATTATTGGGAAGAAGAGAACCCACATGTTGTTCGGAGAACAAACTTCCAGCAACGGTTTTCCATAAATTTATGGGCGGGAATAATTCACGACACTCTGATTGGACCTATTGAAATTCCACAACGTCTCAATTCAAATCTTTATTTAAACTTACTTCAAGAAAATCTTCCCCAAATTCTCGATGATCTGCCTCTAAATTTACGACGTAACATGTTTTTTCAACACGATGGAGCCCCGGCACATAGTGGTCGCAATGTTCTAAATTTCCTAAACGAAAATTTCGCTGGACGGTGGATAGGGAGGCACGGACCGGTAGCTTGGCCGCCGCGTTCTCCCGACCTAACCCCGCTGGACTTCTTTTTCTGGGGATATCTAAATCAAAAAGTTTACGCCACCGAAGTCGATACCCGTGAGGAATTGCTGCAGCGTATCAATGATGCAGCCAATGAAATTCGTCAAAACCGTTTTAGCATCTTAATAGCTTCGAGAAGTGTTACACGTAGGGCAAGACTTTGTATCAGAGAAGGTGGAGGGTTTTTTGAACAGTTTTTAAAATAGCTTGTTGTCTGTTATCAAAATTAAGTTTCCATCTTATGATCCCTTCGAAAAGTGACGGTTGCAGCTAAATTGCGGAATACAGTGAGGAATGTCCTCCTTGATGTCAGCCTTCTGTTTGGAAACCTTCTGCCGTACTCGCGTTCTGCCGCGCAGCATTACCATCGCAAAAGCCATAAACAAATCATCATATCATAATTGTTCTACATCAATAATGTGTATTACTGATTACGTATTAAATTATTATTATTATTTTTTGTTTAAATTACTATGAAATTGACCAAAGTGGGATTAATTCAAGAGCGATTTTCTCAGAAACCGTTAAAGATAACGATTTGAAACAAGAGTACCTTTTTAACGTAAAAGAGTTCGGGAAAACGGAATTTGCTGTACAATTTGTTAAAAAGTCAAAGATGAAAAAGTTACACACGCAAAGTACCAAGGACCCCCCGTACCGACCCCAATGGAACTTGTGGAAATAAATGGATTAGTCCATCAAATTGCTCATCAAAATTTAGGTATACCAAATTTCATTCATTTATCACAACGCGATTGAGATATTGCAAAAAAATGATTTCCATTCCTCCCTCTTCAATGGGTCGCTGTGCCCTTAGGAAGCATTTCCGGACCCATGTTCATATGAACTTTTTTACTTACATTTGATCATAGAATCGGCCTGTTCAGGGTTGGTAGCTAATTATGAGACACCCTGTATTGTATACCGCTTACCACCTAGAAAACGAGCTATACTTAAGTTAAGACGCGGTTTTTTAGGGCTAGTGACACACGATCTCATTTTAAGGCATGTTTAAAATTAAGTATGTCTACTAAGTCCATATTTAAGTATTGGCGGTGCAATCGGCCATTAGTTCAGTTCCAAGCAAGCGGCCGAGTTGAGCGGACATGTTTGTGAAGTGAAGTGCAACGAGCAAGATCTACCTGCCTTTATTAAGGCTACCTGGAAAGAATCCCTTTCTTTCCTCTTATTCACCTACCTAATCCCCGCCTTAAGCATAGAGGCCGTCGGCATGTTTGTTGCAGGTACCTGTGCCGGGGTTATGCCCAGGTAAGTTTATCAGTTATTTGCATTACTTTAGAATACATTTCTTTAAAATTGCGACCCCCGACAAACAATATACCTGACAGTCAAATATACCAAAAGATTCGTACGCCCCCGTAAGGGGGCATCCCCACACACACGCACATAGACACACACAGACACACGCACACACAGACACACGCACACAGACACACGCACACACAGACACACGCACACAGACACACGCNACCCCAGGTCGCACATACGCTGACATGACCAGAAAAACACAAAACACGCAAAAACAAAAACACAACACCTCACCACACGCACACACAGACACGACACCCTCACAACCGGGCGCGGCGGCCCTGATTGACGCAACGAAGCGTCTTTAGGACTTCTGCGTCCAGCTGACTATCATGGTGTCGAATATGCAAAAATTATTCGACTTCTAATGGCTCGTCGGCCTTCCCAACCCTACTCGCTGAGAATTTCGTCCTGGAACCTTGACGGGTTCCGGGCCAAAAAAACGGAACTCGTGGACATCTTGAACCGTCTAAACATAGACGTTATGGCTGTCCAGGAGACCTACCTCAGCGAGGCATCCCGTACCTCCATCCCTGACTATGACATATACAGACATGACAGAAACCGTAACGGGGGTGGTGTTGCACTCATAGTAAAGAAGTGCATCGACCACTATCCGCTGCAGCGGCTCCAAACTCAAAACACAGAGGCCGTGGCGATAGCGGTGAGATCGCTACGGCATGGAGACGTTGCGGTGGTGTCCTGTTACCACCCACCCAGACTACCACTACTTGACAATGACTTAGACAAAATCCTTTCCTGGCCCCAGACAATTGCCATCGGGGACTTCAACGCGAAGTCCCCCATATGGCACAGCGGGACGACGACCACAAGAGGTCGCGTCCTGCTGAATTACCAAGACAGACACGACGACTTGACTATACTCGGACCGACAGAACCGACACATTACGGACCCGTAGGACGCCCCGACGTTATCGACATTGCCCTCTTAAAATCTATACCGTTAAATGCCCAAATATCCACCCAATACGAAGGGTCTTCCGCCCACAATCCAATATTTCTGGATCTGGGGCGAAGACAGAGATATGAAGGCACCTTCACGAGGAGGTTCACTGACTGGGAGCGTTTCCGAACAGTAATGCAAGGAAACATGGCGCTCCCAGTCATCGAAACCACCCATGATCTGGAGGCGGCAATCCTCTCCCTTGAGACTGACATTAAAAACGCCCTGACTCAGACTACGACGGAGACTATTGTCCCCCGACTGACAAACCCCCGGGGCACCCTCCCCGATGACATAAAAAACTTAATACGTGACAGACGACGTGCGAAACGGCTTGCCACCCGCACCCGCCTCCCCCGACACAGACATGACTTAAACGTACTTAACAGACGGGTGAAGGCGGCTCTGGATGAACTGGCCCAGGATAACTGGGCTAGGCACCTGGAGTCGCTGGATCCACAAGACAACAGCCTCTGGAAAACGCAGAGGGCCCTGCGACAGACCGCTCGCCGTAAAATTCCTCCAATCCACGGTAGTGTGGGGGTGGTTTACACGAACCAGGAAAAGGCCGAGGCTTTCGCCGATAGCCTGGAACTGCAGTGTAGACTGCCTCAGCTGCCCGACGAAGACGAGGAATTCGAGATAGTGGCTGAGCGCGCGGCCCGACGCGTCGACAGAGAGCCAGACAATGACATAATCCCCCCCGCAACACCTGACGAACTAAGACTGACAATACGCAGACTTAAAAACAGAAAAGCCCCCGGACCCGACAATATACATAACACGACACTTAAACGACTACCACACAAGGGCCTCATGGCCCTACTAAACATAACAAACGCGACACTCAGACTAAGACACTTCCCTACCCGCTGGAAAACAGCAAACATAATCCTTATCCCAAAACCCAACAAAGATCACACCATCCCATCCAACTACCGGCCCATTAGCCTGCTCCCGGCTATGAGCAAAGTGGTAGAAAAAATTATCCTAACCCGTCTAAGAACCCACTCCCAAGAACTGCAAGTCATTCCAGACGAGCAGTTCGCCTTCCGACCCAATCACTCCACTGAACTCCAAATCCTTCGCCTTACCGAGCACATCACGGCGGCCTTCAACAGGGGACAGTACACTGGTGCTGTCTTCCTGGACGTCGCAAAGGCCTTCGATACGGTTTGGCATGAAGGCCTACTGATGAAAATGCTCACCAACCAATATCCCATATCCTTTACCAAACTCATAAAATCCTACCTACACCACCGAAAATTCCGCATCCAAATCCAAGATTCCCTTTCCACCACCCGTCCCATGGAGGCCGGTGTCCCCCAGGGCACCGTCCTGTCCCCACACCTATACACCATTTACAACTCCGACATCCCACATCCCCCCAACACCAACATATACTTATACGCCGACGACCTGACAATCACATCCCAATCCGTAGATCCTAGATATTCCGTCTCCCTCCTCCAAAACTCCTTAGACCAACTTGAAACCTGGTGCAACGGGTGGAAAGTCAAAATTAATCCCAACAAAAGTTCGGTTATCCTTTTTACCAAACGAAAAATCCCACAAAATCTCGACAGACTGACATTATCCCAGGAACCCATCTTTTGGAATCGACAAACACGATACCTGGGCGTGACGATGGACGCCAGCGTCTCACGTGGAGACGGTGGCGCGAGCGAAGACCACCAGGGCTAGACTTTATCCCTTACTCAAAGGTGGAAACACCCTCAGTTTAAGGAATAAGCGAACGCTTATCAAGGTAGTACTTCATCCGCAGCTAACCTACGCCTCCACGGCGTGGGGTCACGCGGCAAAAAGCCACTTATAGTCATTACAGGCTGTGGAAAACATAGCCCTCCGCACGGCCACCGACGCGCCCTGGTACATAAGAAACTCTGACATATTACGAGACTTACAATACACAAACGCTACACAGACAATAAGACAAATCGCGGAGAAACGGTTTGACGTAGCCGCTAGACATGACAATCCCCTCCTCAGGCAAGCCGTTAACTACGTACCCGACGTGACTGACAAACACAAAAGACCTAGACACCAACTTTTTGACCCTGGGTGACCACCCCAACGACATCTCCCCCCTGCCCGCTATCCTTTTCTGTTTCAGAGACCGACAGGATCAAGAAACGAAGACAACGACACACACACACACACATACACATACCCTCCTTACCTCTCCCCTCCCGCGCTAGCCTAAGGGCCACCTTAGCAAAGCGCATCCCAGGCTGCATAGCCGCACTACCCTACTCAACCATAAACATGACACCACCCCCGGGGTTTACACAGACGAGCCGGCGAAGCAAGAAGAGCGCCAGAAGAAAAGGCTCTAGCCGGCGGGGCTCAGCCAGGACAAAGCGCCTACATCGGCCGCATTTGCGGCCGGTGTAGCTTATGAAGTTGCGCTCGCGAGCACCGCGGCCGAGACCGCGGTTACGACGCTGCATCTTTATTGGTCTGAAAAACGATCGTTATTGTTCTAAATGGTTGAACGACTATCATAAAGTTGTTTTTTTTTTGTTATACATTATTAATTTATTATTATTTTATTTTAAAGTCTGATGGAGACCTTTTAGTGTAAAAATTAAGAATATGTCAATTCGATATAATATTTTAAGATAAAAATAAGATATTACTGTTTTAGAATGACATTCGGTGATAATTATTGATTGATTTTCATTTTATTATGTAGAAGAATCTATATACAGGGTGAGTCATTAATAATGGTACACAGCTTATTGGCATATTGTTAACGTCAAAATATAGCTATTGTGCCAAACATGACTTAATCAATTGTTGCTCATTTTCGTTCTACAGGGTGTTAATGTTGAAAAAATATTTTCTTTTATCTATATTTTTGAAAATTTGTAGTTTTACGTTTTTTGAGGTGGAAAATGCGAACAGTGTTGGGGTCACGTCTAGGGGGCGCTAGATGTACTGTCCTGTCAATGTAAAAATCTGTCTAACTTTTTATATTTTACAATTTTGAATTTGATAACCATAAATTGTTGAACTACGTTCAATTCTAAATAAAAAAGGTATACTTGTTATACAAATCGATAAACTCAGCTGTTTTCGAGATACAGACATTTTAAGTTTTTGAGATTCGACGAGAATTAAATTAGCCCTCCTCAAAAAATGTAAAACTACAAATTTTCAAAACAATCGGTCCATACATACTTAAAATATAGATAAAATAGGAAAATATTTTTTCAACTTTAACACCCTGTGGAACGAAAAGGAGCAACAATTGATTAAGGCATGTTTGGCACAATAGCTATATTTTGACGTTAACAATATGCCATTAAGCTGTGTATCATTATTAATGTCTCACTCTGTATATATTGTTTAACAACCGTAATTTCATGACCATTCATTCATCCATATCACATTGATCGATAGAATCATCTGTTTCATCTAATATTATATCGAAATCCTCAATATCAGAGTTATCGATTTCATGATCGTCTTCTTCATCTGACTGACCTTGGCCTTGTTCTATATTTGTTTCTTTATCTGCAACTATATGAATATAATAATTTATTAATGGTATAAATCAAGAGTCGGCAACTGGCGGACCGCGGTCCAGGTCCGGACCGCGGAAGGTAAAATACTGGACCGCCAAAAATTTTTTGAAAGTATAAATTACTCAAATAAATTATTTAAAAAATGTTTTTTTACGTTTGAGTGCCAACCTTATCATTTTTTCTAATATTTTACAATTGTGTGAGTGTTTTGAGTTCTTAATGGTTAGTAAGCAGATTAAATTTGAGTTCAAACGAAAATTTGTAAGAAATATGAATTTTTTTTAGACCTCGTTAAAAATGTTTAAAAGTATCCGGACCCCACCTAAAATTACTTGCCGACCCCTGGTATAAATCGTACCCAATTTTATAGCCACCTTTCGTCTACTCTCTAAATTTCAAGTAGTGAAAATTTTTTTAAATAGTGTATGCACTATTTCGCAGTGCAAAGTATATAACTATTTCAATTAGTTGCATAGTTTGCACAGCGAAATAGTGTATATACACTATTTCAAAAAACTTCCACTATTTGAAACTTAGAGAGTATACAACTATTTGTTTCACGGCCAACAAGCTCACCCAGAGATGAGTATAGGTGTAATAAAAGAGATTTCTTTCCACCGAGTTATAGATAAATAAAGATTCAAAACGAACAACTACAAGTTTTATTTAAAATAGTTTGATATACGCAATCTACTTTCTATCGCTTAGTTTATAATTTTAAGCATCTTTGAGAATTTTATCAATATATTTAAGTCTCCATTTTCACGGAAAAGATCTAGCATAACTATCTGCCAACATTTATTAAATTAATTCAGTGAACGAATGTATAACATTAAAATACAACTTCATATCGTCATTTAGGCCGATAAAGATGCAGCGTCGTAACCGCGGTCTCGGCAACTTCATAAGCTTGGCAGACGACCTTTGTTGTATCTTATTAGTGGAAGCCTTTTATTTTCGTGTTTGTTGCTATAAAAAGAAGCATTTCAATTAATTTCATCCTTGCGGGCATAAATTTTTTAAATATTTTTTTGCGCTTACTTATGTGGGTGGCAGACGAGTTTTGTTGTGGAATTTATGTGGCAGACGAGTTTTGTTGTGGAATTTATGTGGCAGACGATATTTTCTAAGCTTCTTAGGTTTCAACTGATACGTACAATAAGTTTCGCGTATGCGACTATAAATTTTTTTGTTGATTTTTTGTAACCCTCATGTAACCCCTTGTCGCGGGGATGCGGTGGCAGACGTTTATATTATTATTGTACGTTATACGCATAACACATAATACAAAAAAAATGCTTGCGGAAATGGTGTAATGAAATCTGTCGTTAACTCCCGGACTAGTAGTTTCGTTCTATTAAAAAAAACTGTTAATTGAGCATGTTCACAGTCTGAATTGACTGACCTGTGACATGGACACGGGGTGAATGCAAATGCGTCTGATGGAGTTGTCAGGGGTTGCTTGCAGCCCAGTAGCGCATATTTTGCTAATTGACATATCCAGTCAAATTAAAATGGGCCTCATCAGTCAAAAGCACAAGCGTGTCTTGAGGAATATGTTCAAGAAGTGCTTCACACACATTTCTTCGAGCATTAAAGTTGCTTCGATGTTCTCAGGTATCCTGATGGAACGTGTGACTCCAGTTCTTCTTTTCTGCATAGAACCAGTTTCTGAATATTGTGACCCACAAAAGAACTGATTTCTGGTCCGGGACAGGACCCAATATTGAAGAAATTTCAGAAGGTGTGCTGGGTTGAAACCATTGAACGTCCGTTGGAAAAATAGGCCTCTAAGGTAAATACAAGCTGTTCGTTACTCCAATACATGATGACGATTGAAACACAAGTTAAACAAAACTTTAGGTTCCCCCCTGACCACACACAGCAAGAAGCCTGGGATTCCCATTTCAAATAAGGAAGTTATCTTTCTGCACCTTGTATTATATTATTTTAAAAGGTTATAGCATTACAAATACTTCGATGTTTAGGCTAACTTTTAAATTTGCATGTACATGTGTGCATTTAATTTAGTTTAATTTATTTTAATAGCCATCTAGATGTAATAACGTACTTAGTTCAATGTATTATTAAATAAATGGAAAAAAAATTGTTTGCAAAAAAACGTGTTTGGTAAAAATCTAGTTTTATTAATTGTTACGTTGAAATCGTCTTCAATAGTGTGAAGCACCTGTATCAATTTTATTTCATTCGTGTCACATTGTGTGCACATAGCATTAAATAGAGAGCACAACTCCATTTCCTGATGGTACTTTAATAAAGTTCGACAGAACATTTATTGATGAACTATTTAAATTGAACAGATTGGAACTAAGTTCCACAATCTGCAATAATGCGATCTTGATCACCAAAATTGGAGTACATCTGTTTCATTTTACAAGTGGCGCAGTGGGATCTACATGCCAGTATCCAATTTTGTTGATGACTCAGCTACTTGTTGCTAAAGCCCTTGCTTTTTTTCGGTAGGAGACATTCCCAATTTGCTATTTTCTCATACAAAGTCCAATTAAGTCCCCGCAAAGTTTAGCTGACATAGTATTTAGTTGTGCACGCTTCGGTACAAAACAATGGGAATTAAGATAGCAGATTATCTTTTATATTATATCCAGATATGCTTGATTTAGTATATCTACACATAATGGATCTTCAGCTTGGTATTCACGAATCGATTTATTTGATTCATCCACGGGGGGTTGTTGCTAGAATAATCTAATATGCTCTATTTTTGTTCCTAGCCTAAACGCAAGGTCAAATGTCAAATCTTGCAATTTTATCCACCAGCAAGTGGACTGAATTACAATCTGTATAAATGGTGAAGATAAATGATAATGAATGATAATGGATGATGGATGGATGATGATGGGTGATAATTGATAGATGATGAGTAGATG
This sequence comes from Anoplophora glabripennis, assembly GCF_000390285.2. Classification (NCBI taxonomy): domain Eukaryota; kingdom Metazoa; phylum Arthropoda; class Insecta; order Coleoptera; family Cerambycidae; genus Anoplophora; species Anoplophora glabripennis. The sequence goes on along the minus strand of NW_019426001.1, from coordinate 95,867 downwards.
ATGGATGAGGGATGACAGATGCGGAATTTTGGATACTGGGGGATGGTGGATGGCTGATAGTGGTGGATGCTGGTTGATGGTTAATAATGGATGCTGGATGATTGATGATGGATTGACAATTGATGATGGGCGGTTGATGATTTAGGATGGACAAACACTATGACGATGATTATGACCATGACGATGACTATAACATTCACTGTGATGATTATGATTATGATGATGTAAATTTTTGTAGCTAAATCAACAGTATCTATTAAATATAGTCTACATCAGAGTAAAAAAAATATTAAATTAAAATAACTCGGGGAAATTACAATGAGAAATCAAACAATATTATAATTTAAAATGAAATATAAATAACTATTTTGCATCTGAAGCCAATTTTATACCCAGAGATGAAAGTTCGTGGGAGTAAAATCAAAATTAATAACAATGTAAAGTTTAGCACCCAAAATCAGATTAAGAATGAAAATATTTAGAATTTTGAAAGTAAGTTTGATCTTATTGTAATCCTAGGTCAAGTCTGTTTCTAGGATATGCTTATTCTAAAACAAATCTCCACCTTTATTGATATTAATAATAACTAAATTAAATTAATTAAACTTTTCATAAGAAATAATTGTAAATTCTGACATAAGTATCATACCAAAGAAAAAATTTACCTGGCTTAAAATTAAAATACAGGGTATTTTGCATAAGAACCGATACAGAGGAGGTGTGTGTAGGGGAATCTAAAATATGGTGATTTAACGCAACTTACCTTTATACTAAGCTGCACCCCTGAGAAGTTATAGGCCTTGAAAGTGGGGTTTCAAATTTCAAAAAAATCAATATAATAATATCTTTATTTGCCCAACTGTGTACAAGCACCAATTTCAGAGCAAAACTTAAATATTCACAATTATAGCGTAAACACGATTCACAATTTGTATTTGTTTATATAAACAAAAAGAAAATATTGAACAGGAAATACTTACATTACTAAAACATCTAAACATACAAATGAATTAATTTAATAATTTCATTGAAGAGTTGTTAATATCACATAAGTGCGCAATGCTATTTAAATTTTTACTCATTACATATAGTGCTTCAGACTTCAGACGGATATTAGTTCTCGCTCTAAATATATGAAAAGTAATACTTTGCCTAGAATGATACCTAGGCATATTGAAAGCAATTTGCCCTAAAAGTTTAGCACAATTGATTTCATTATGCAGCAGTCTATACAAAAACTTTAAAGAAATAAAAACATTTTCTTTTTAACTCTAGAGAATCAACATTAATCCTATTTGTTAAATAATTATAATCTGTTCCCCTTAGGAGTCATCCATTAATCACCTGAGGTCCAAATAGGGGAGGGAGGAGCTTTGGATAACATCACTATTGCTCACAATGGGGTAGGGGGGTTGTTGTTTCATATCACGTGTATATTTTCGCGCAACCATGTCCGAGAATGCCTTGTTGTGAGCTACGATATGACATCTCGATAAGTAACGTGCCATTGACGTGGTCGATCTTTGTAAGATCGTCCGTCACCCCGCCCGCGCTGGCTGACAACCGCTGCTGGTTTTTTATTGATTTTCGTAAAAAAATATTCTGAAAATATTGAAGTTTTTTTTAACAAATAGCTTACAACCTCACCACGTATCACCAGGGGGGAGAGAGGGTGTAAAAAAGTGGCCTAAAAACCTCACATGATTAATGGACGACCCCTTACAGGATATTGACCATCAACTTTTAGAGCCAAATATTTTAAAAATCTCCTTTGCACTCTTTCTACTGCGTGAACATGAGAAATATATAAGGAGTACCAAATCAAACATCCGTATTCTAACTTAGCAAGTAAAATAAGAGAAAAATATAAAATTTTAAATAAATTACTGTCATTAAAACTTTTACAGTTCCTGACAAAAAAGCCAAAACATTTCATTGCCTCCAAAACTTTGAAGTTTATATGAATATTAAATGACAGCTGCTGATCAAATCTTTGACTGATGTGCAGCGTGATAGTATATTATTGCTAATGTTCATTTATAAAAAAAACTGTTTTTTTGTGAATATTACTATTTTGCATTTCGATGCGTTTAAGTATAATTTATTTTTGTCACACCAAACTTGAACAGTATTTAAATCAGTTTGTAGAAGTTTACAGTCGTCCAATGATTCCACTTTGGAGTATATTTTTAAATCATCTGCAAAAAAAAGTTTGTATGACCGTATAAGGTAGCTTAAATCATCAATGAACAAAAGAAAGAGCAAGGGGCCAAGATTGGCTCCCTGAGAAACTCCAGATGTGGCTAGATATTTATTAGAGTGAAATCCATTATAAGATACATACTGCAACCTTCCAAGTAAATAAGATTTGAGGAACTGTATTAATTCTGGATTAAACCCAAAGTATTCTAGTTTTATAAGTAAGGTAAGATGATAAATATCTGTATAAACCACATCCACCTGTCTTTGATTATCTAATATATCAGAAGTGTATTGAGAAAAAACTGCTAAATTAGTGACAGTTGATCGTTCATAAAACATTCATAAAACCATGTTATTCTTCTGATATTTTATAACGGACCTCAGGATAAATTCTGTTATACAGGGTGTTAAAAAAAGAGTGTAAAATATTTCAGGAGGTAATAGTATGAACCAAAATAAGCAGAAAAGTCTTAATAAACATGGGTCCGCAAAGTAACGGTTGCGGAGATATGGACCACTATTCGTTTTTCAAACATTTTATTTTATTAGGAATAAACCGACAAAGGAAGCTTTTAACAAACAAAAAACAAAGTTACAGAAGATGTTCAAAGTGCCCTCCGTCCATTTCCAAGCAGGCACGACATCTTCGTCTCAACGATATTCGAACTCTTTCGAAAACACCCTCCTTGGTTTGGATTTCTTGACACTTTTGATTAATCCGTAGCTGCAGCTCTTCCAGGCTATTTACAGGAGTACCATACACTAATGTCTTCAAATATCCCCAAACAAAGAAATCTAGAGGGTTCAGATCAGGCGATCTTGGAGGCCATAAAACAGGTCCGGCCCTTCCTACCCATCTATGTGGAAAAGTTTGGTGTAAATGCTCTCTAACGGCCATGGAAAAATGAGCTGGAGCACCATCATGCTGGAACCACATTTGTTGCCTCTGATTCAAAGGAATGTCTTCCAAAAACTCATACAGTGTGTTCTGCAGAAAGTTGAGGTAAGCAGCGCCTGTTAATCGGTTTGGTAAAACAACAGGACCTAGAAACCTGTCACCTACAATACCCATCCAAATGTTTAATGAAAAACGTGCCTGATGTCCAGATTCTATTAGAGCATGAGGATTTTCGTCAGCCCAAATATGCGTATTGTGAAAATTAAACACTCCATTTCTTGTGAACCCGGCCTCATCAGTAAAAAGAATGTTTGCAAGAACACGAGGGTCTTCAGCATCATGACGTAGAAACCAGCGGCAAAAAACAAACGTGCTTGATGATCATTTATTGGATTTAAGGCCTGTACTCGTTGCACATGGCATGGATAAAGCCATATATGAAATGCATGTCTGTTAATTCTGCGTTAGAGTAACCAGCCATAGCGAAAGAAAACTTGTGCACTGAGAACAACTGTCAAATACGTTTGACGCGGAGTTTGACCTTTCTCTCGGGCCTTCGGCCCTCGGGCCGCTCTGCGCGGCTCTAGCACCGCTGCGCAGTGCTTTCCTCGCTGGTTAGTAGATATAACATTTTTTAAAATACCCTGTACTTTGATTTTTAAACACCCTGTATATAAAAGTATGATGTGAATGTTTTCCAAAAAAGAGTAGGCCCGCTCGAGAAAAGAATAAGAAAAGTTTCTTCCAAACTTCCAAAAAAGGCATCTGGTTAGTAAATATAAAATTTCTCATCCAAAGACTACGTAGGTAAGGCAGAAATGGTAAAAAAATAAATTAAGACATCTGCATGATAAATATACAAATTTTCATTAAAAGACTGTAGTAAATAAAGTCAAAGCTAAAAGTGAAAAGAAACAAAACTGCCCTTAATTCTATGAACATATGGATTTTTAAAAAGCGACTTTTCTTCAAAAGATTTAAAGAAAAAAATAAAAAAATTAATAAGGAAAAATCTAGTCCACCTGTGTAAGTTTTACGAAACATCCTGTACATAAATTGCAAAAAACACCTGGTTGGTAGGGTATTAGATATTTCATAAAAATATTGCAGACTTCAGTACAAACTGTAGAAATGGAAAAAAAATATACATAAGGAAAGTTTCGTTCTGTTGTTAATTGGATCAGTTTTGTGGAACATCCAGTATAAAGATTCGAAAAGACATCCGGTTAATAAATATACAATTTTTCATTAAAAGATTTTAGTAAATAAAAACGAAGTTAAAAGTGAAAAGGAGAAAAATTGCCCGTTTCAGATGTGGATCAGTTTTTTGGAACACCCAGTACGTATATGGATTTTTAAAAAAAGCGGCTGGTCAGTAAATATACAACTTTTCTTCAAAAGGTTTCATGAAAAAAATTAACAAAAGGAATCAGAGAAAATCTGGTCCACTTGTGTCAGTTTTATGAAACATCCTATACAGAAATTGCAAAAAACACCTAGTTGGTAGAGTATAAGATATTTCATAAAAATATTGCAGACTTCAGTATAAACAGTAGAAATGGAAAAAAAATACTTAAGGAAAGTTTCGTTCTGTTGGTAATTGGATCAGTTTCGTGGAACATCCAGTATAAAGATTCAAAAAGACATCCGGTTAATAAATATACAATTTTTCATTAAAATATTTTAGTAAATAAAAACAAAGTTAAAAGTGAAAAGGGGAAAAATTGCCCGTTTCAGATGTGGATCAGTTTTTTGGAACACCCAGTACGTATATGGATTTTTAAAAAAAGCGGCTGGTCAGTAAATATACAACTTTTCTTCAAAAGGTTTCATGAAAAAAATTAACAAAAGGAATCAGAGAAAATCTGGTCCACTTGTGTCAGTTTTATGAAACATCCTATACAGAAATTGCAAAAAACACCTAGTTGGTAGAGTATAAGATATTTCATAAAAATATTGCAGACTTCAGTATAAACAGTAGAAATGGAAAAAAAATACTTAAGGAAAGTTTCGTTCTGTTGGTAATTGGATCAGTTTCGTGGAACATCCAGTATAAAGATTCAAAAAGACATCCGGTTAATAAATATACAATTTTTCATTAAAATATTTTAGTAAATAAAAACAAAGTTAAAAGTGAAAAGGGGAAAAATTGCCCGTTTCAGATGTGGATCAATTTTTTGGAACACCCAGTACGTATATGGATTTTTAAAAAAAGCGGCTGGTCAGTAAATATACAACTTTTCTTCAAAAGGTTTCATGAAAAAAATTAACAAAAGGAATCAGAGAAAATCTGGTCCACTTGTGTCAGTTTTATGAAACATCCTATACAGAAATTGCAAAAAACACCTAGTTGGTAGAGTATAAGATATTTCATAAAAATATTGCAGACTTCAGTATAAACAGTAGAAATGGAAAAAAATATACTTAAGGAAAGTTTCGTTCTGTTGGTAATTGGATCAGTTTCGTGGAACATCCAGTATAAAGATTCAAAAAGACATCCGGTTAATAAATATACAATTTTTCATTAAAAGATTTTAGTAAATAAAAACAAAGTTAAAAGTGAAAAGGGGAAAAATTGCCCGTTTCAGATGTGGATCAATTTTTTGGAACACCCAGTACGTATATGGATTTTCTAAAAAGCGGCTGGTCAGTAAATATACAACTTTTCTTCAAAAGGTTTCATGAAAAAAACTAACAAAATGAATAAGAGAAAATCTGGTCCACCTGTGTCAGTTTTATGAAACATCCTGTACAGAAATTGCAAAAAACATTTGGTTAGTAAGACACCGTGTGTAGAAATATCTATTTGAAAATTTAGGTAGGTAGTGAAATGAGAAAAAAATCCTAGTCCGTCTGTCATTTTTGAAACACTCAGTATATAAATTTGCAAAATGCCTCTGAGTTCTACAATACAAAATTTTTCATAAAAATATTGCCACAATAAATTTCTGAAATATACAGATGCCTCTAGACCGATAATTCTAACTTGGGTCAGTTATGTAGAACATGCAGTATATGGATTTTCAAACAAACCCTTTGGTTAGTAACTATATAACTTTTCATGAAAATATTTCAATAAAAAATTTGGAAAATTTAAAAGTAAAATCAAAGTTCACCTGTGTCATTTCTATGAAACATTCGGTACATACCTTTGTAGAAAGCATGTCTATTAAGCCAGGTCATCCATTTGATAAGTCGGTATTCTTCATATCAGCATATTTTATTGCTAATTTATTACACCAAAAAAAATTTTATTGCTCCCACCCCTTCTCTAGAAAAAAGTGGATAATCTGACTTAATACTTAAGTCAGGTCACCCACACCTATATCTCCAGAACCAATGAAGATACGGGCATTTACCTGGTGCCATATTTTATTGCTAATTTATTACACCAAAAAAATTTATTGCTCCACCCCTTCCCTAGAAAAAAGTGGATAATCTGACTTAATACTTAAGTCGGGTCACCCACACCTATATCTCAAGAGCCAATGAGGATACAGGCATTTACCCGGCGCCATATTTTATTGCTAATTTATTGCTGACGATATAGGCCATTTGCAATTTCCCAAAATCAACCCTACAACCCCTAGGAGATTTCTCGCCCCTCGAAATATTGAAATATCCTTGGAAACCGGCTTTCCCGCATACGAGACGTTGGATAATTTATTGCTAATTTATTGCTGAACTTATACTCCAAAAACGATTTTATTGCTCCACCCCCTCAAAAAAAAGTGGATAATCTGACTTAATACTTAAGTCAGGTCACCCACACCTATATCTCCGGAACCAATGGAGATGCAGGCATTTACCTGACACCATATTTTATTGCTAATTTATTGCTGGCGACATAGGCCATTTGCAATTTCCCAAAATCACCCTTACATTCCCTAGCAGATTTCTCACCCCTCGAAATATTGAAAAATCCTTGGAAAACGACTTCACCCTGAATCATATATATATAGGGTGTTTGGAAAAGTTGGTACAAAATTTAAGGGGGTGAAAGTATAGCCAAAAATAGTAAAAAAAAGTTCCTATAAACATTGCTCCTCCGGAGCACCGTTACTGAGATATGGCCCTCCAATTCACATTAGTAGAATAACTGTGCCGATCCTGCTCCACAACCCCACGTATTTTCTTATGGAGATTCAGTCTGAAAACTTTTGACGAATTTTACCCCCTCTCCTCCACTTTTAGGCCACGACCAATCAGAGCGTAGCATTCAAATTGGCCACGTCTCTCGACCAATCAGATCGCGGCAAATTGGCGGTAAATTCAAAATTTCTAGATTTAAACGCATGCACAATAGAGATCGGAGTGAAGGAGAGAGGTGGGCTGCAATTGACGGTAAATTTAAAGTTGGTTTCGAATTTTATTTAAATTAAAAAAGTCTTGCTCTGTCTGAGATTCGAACCCCGAACCTTTGGATTCCAAAGCGAGCCCGTTACCTCTAGACCACCATAGTAGCATCTAACAGCAGGAATAATGTGCTTGATATATTGAATATTTCAGCTATTAGTATAAAACTTACGGTTGGGTAGCGCTTAAAAGGATAAAAATTTAATTACTAGAATTCCATGTTATTTAGGAAATGAGTTAATATGAACAAAAATAAAATATGTTTAATACATGCGCAGAACATACTTGTAATTAGTGCCTTATTGGTGGTAAATTCAAATTTCTAGATTTAAACGCATGCGCAATAGAGATCGGAGTGAAGGAGAGAGGTGGGCTGCAATTGACGGTAAATTTAAAGTTGATTTCGAATTTTATTTAAATTAAAAAAGTCTTGCTCTGTCTGAGATTCGAACCCCGAACCTTTGGATTCCAAAGCGAGCCCGTTAACTCTAGACCACCATAGTAGCATTTAACAACAGGAATAATGTGGTTGATATACTGATGCTAAATAATATTTCAGCTATTAGTATAAAACTTACGGTTGGGTAGCGCTTAAAAGGATAAAAATTTAATTACTAGAATTCCATGTTATTTAGGAAATGAGTTAATATGAACAAAAATAAAATATGTTTAATACATGCGCAGAACATACTTGTAATTAGTGCCTTATTGGTGGTAAATTCAAATTTCTAGATTTAAACGCATGCGCAATAGAGATCGGAGTGAAGGAGAGAGGTGGGCTGCAATTGACGGTAAATTTAAAGTTGATTTCGAATTTTATTTAAATTAAAAAAGTCTTGCTCTGTCTGAGATTCGAACCCCGAACCTTTGGATTCCAAAGCGAGCCCGTTAACTCTAGACCACCATAGTAGCATTTAACAACAGGAATAATGTGGTTGATATACTGATGCTAAATAATATTTCAGCTATTAGTATAAAACTTACGGTTGGGTAGCGCTTAAAAGGATAAAAAAATTAATTACTAGAAGAATTCCATGTTATTTAGGAAATGAGTTAATATGAACAAAAATAAAATATGTTTAATACGTGCGCAGAACATACTTGTAATTAGTGCCTTATTGGTGGTAAATTCAAATTTGCATTAGCACCTTATATTTCGCTAACGGTTTGAAATAAATAGCTGTGTCACTAAAATTGGGTTAAGATATTTACGAAACATCAATTTTTTTACAAAAGTTTAACACGAAAACGAAGCATTGTCTGTTAAATTTATTGTACATACTAATTAACACCCTGTATAACATTATCTATTTAATTACTAGAAGAATTCTATGCTATTTAGGAAATGAGTTTAATAGAAACCGTTGTTATTATTATCTTAATACTGTCGTGTCAAGTTCATATTAAAGCCCATGTGACCAACGCTAACTACTTATTCTTTTAAATATCAAATTGTATTGAAAAAGCAAAAGTTCAGCCTAGGTCTGGGAGAGAACGTATTAAGGAACAAACCAACAGATATAAAAACCTTTTAAGAGTTGTCATGTCGCTTCTTTAAGAACATCCTGTAGACTGCTGCTGCTTCTGAAGTGGCCTGAAGAATGTAGGTACCTAAAGGAGAGGAATGGAATAGAATGGGAAAGAAAATCTCTGTGTACACCGTTTATTAAGACTGCTTCTTAAATCTGTTAAAAATTCAGATTCAATAGGTACTAGTTTAATATTAGAGAGAGAGAGAGAGAGAGAGAGATAACAAATGGTATTGTTACCTTTATACATGTGTCATCACAAAGCACGACAACAGCCGGGGTTCATTCGCCAGAAATTGAGTGGGTATATGAAACAAATATCAAAAATTCAAACTCCGTTCAGGTCTCTTGAACGAAAAAACATGCGCATTAGCACAAGATATCTTATATTTCGCTAACGGTTTGAAATAAATAGCTGTGTCACTGACGTAAAAGCATCAGCCACGTATACAAAATCCAGGCGACAGACATGCGCATATTTGTACATCTACCGGATGTTTTTTTAAAATAACACAACTCTTGTAACTTATATACAAGTTGTCTGATTGAGAGAAAATGGGGGAATTGAATTGTTAGATTGTTACTGAATGGTAAATTCGATCCCTTCATATTAGGTTTGGGAGTAAAGACCATTACATATAATTTTTTGTATAAAAATACACTATAAATATGGAGAAGAAATGCCGTTGGATGGAATATCAGTTATAATATAAAAAGTGGCTATTATATTTGTTGCATAAATTGTTAGGTAAAGGGTGAGATGTAGAATATTTTTTCATTACTGATTTTTTCTCTTAAACATGATATAAGTAAAACCTTAAGATCGCTATGCTTTAGACTAAAATTGGAGCAAAAATAATAATAATTCCAGATATTTAGTTTTTATTTCAACTTCAGATCTACATCTATGTCGTATGAGTAAAATGACAAAATAGAACAAGTTAAATCACTAATTTAATTAATGATGCAGTTATGAAGGATTTTGATTATTTTTCAAAAAGTTGTAGGAAAAGATAAAGTTATTGTACCGCTTTTTATATAAACATTATTTTGAACGAAAATAATTCATTTACATAAGATTTGCCGTTTTACTACAAATTGATGGTTTTGTAAAAGTCGAAATGTTTGTTATGTTGTATATGTTACGTTGAGAATATTAATTTTCAAGTAATTTAATGATAATATACTATACATATATTATCGTCAACAATTAAAGTTCCTTAGTAAAAGTGTTTATCTAGTTTAATACTACTAGATTTATCCTAGATTAAACATTTAAAGAATACTTATATTTATACGAGGTGTAACCGAAATGCTTGTCCAAACTTGAATAACACATTTCACAAATTCCTGGTGCAAAATGACATTCGAGCTGAACTTGGTAAATATAGAGATCACATTATGAACTGAGATCACATGAGCAACCATTGAGATTGATGTTTAGAATATGGACAAAAATAAAAAATATGTTTAATGCATGTGCAGAACATACTTGTAATTAGTGCCTTGGTTTCTTCAAAATCGCAATGTTAGCATAAATCATGATAAGAGAGATCAATGAACTCCAAACAGCATTCTAATACGGTATTACATCATTCGATTTAGGTTCGATCAGCTCCACATTGAAATTGATGGGGGATTTAAAATATATGTAATATTAAAAAAATGGCTACATAGTAGATCTCGGAATGATGGGGATTGGCGGTAAATTCAAGAACTGAAATACTAGAAATAATATATATGTGACAAAATATATGTGTAGAACATGTAATTAATTACTTTAAAATCAGTAAGTCAACACAAATCATATTTATAAGGAAGGTCAATGAACTCCAAACAGTATTACATCATTCTTATTCGGAATTGCATCAATATCAGCATATGAGTGGAATTAGCGGGAAATTCAAATCAAAATTTAGAAGTATTATCTTATGATTTTCATAATTATTTCGATGGCTATCATGATATGAAAAAATTCAACATGATTATCGATCTACGTAATAATAAACTGATAGAACAAAATTCCCGGCTTCATTATCGTGTTGGTGCTTGACCTTGAATTCGTTTACGAAATTCAATTATTTTACCGCATTTCATGTAGAATTCCTGAGATACCCAGCAAGCAATATCCAGGAACAACTCTTCTCGCACATACGTCCCAGAAATAATCGTATTGTATACGGGGTTCTTATTACCTGTTGCTGTTTGTAAGGGATAATAGTCCCCAGCACTTTCTGATGCATAATATCGCATAAGTTCTTTCGATCTTTTATTACGTAGCCAATATGGCGCTGCTAGTAGATGGCGCGGGTATTGTCTATCTAATAAAAAATTTAATTACTAGAAGAATTCTATGCTATTTAGGAAATTAGTTTAATAGAATTGGCGGTAAATTCAAAATTATTTGTTAACAAAAGAAATAAAATATATGTAACATTAAAATTTAAATGCCTGCATAGTAGATCTCGGCATAAGGGGATTGGAGGTAAATTCAAAAACTAAAATAATGTGAGAAAATATATGTGCAGAACATGTAATTAATTACTATAAAGTCAATAAGTCAACACAAATCATACCTATAAGGGAGGTCAATGAACTCCAAACAGCATTACATCGTTCTTACTCGGAATTGCATCAATATCAGCATATGAGTGGAATTAGCGGAAAATTTAAAACTAAAGATGAATAATGGAAATAGCATATGTATTGAAATTATAAAGCATGCGTATAAGCATTTGATTAGACGGAGCTGGCGGTAAGTTCAAAATTATAAATTAACAGAAAATATAATAATAAAATTAATATGTTATCTCAGTAAGAAGTGTAATTAGATACCTAATAGTTTAATCCAGATACGAGTCTTAAGCATGCAAGAAGAAATTAGGACATTATTTTATATTAAAAGTACATACAGGGAATTTCGTTTAAAACGTGCTTATCGAGAGGTGAGAGGAATAGAATTTTGGAGAGGGAAGTGATAAATTTTTATAACTGTAATGTATTTCATTTATTTCAAAAGGTAATAACGGCGAGTGCTCTAATGATTTTGTGCAATATGTCTGTTCCAGTTAAATACAAATGTATCAAATGTGTTGATGAAACGGAACTACCGAACACAAAATGTATTCCATGTGCGACTAAAGAAATAAACTGCCAAACAGCATTACATCTTCTTATCATGCGCAGAACATACTTGTAACTTAATAACTTAATTCCATTAAAATTACCACGTTGGCATATCAGGTATTGCATCATTCGATTGAGGTCACGTGATCGATCGTTGATATTGAGATTCAACGTTAAATATGAACAAAAATAAAATATGTTTAATACATGCGCAGAACATACTTGTAATTAGTGCCTTATTGGTGGTAAATTCAAATTTCTAGATTTAAACGCATGCGCAATAGAGATCGGAGTGAAGGAGAGAGGTGGGCTGCAATTGACGGTAAATTTTAAAGTTGATTTCGAATTTTATTTAAATTAAAAAAGTCTTGCTCTGTCTGAGATTCGAACCCCGAACCTTTGGATTCCAAAGCGAGCCCGTTACCTCTAGACCACCATAGTAGCATTTAACAACAGGAATAATGTGGTTGATATACTGATGCTAAATAATATTTCAGCTATTAGTATAAAACTTACGGTTGGGTAGCGCTTAAAAGGATAAAAAATTTAATTACTAGAAGAATTCCATGTTATTTAGGAAATGAGTTAATATGAACAAAAATAAAATATGTTTAATACATGCGCAGAACATACTTGTAATTAGTGCCTTAGTTTCTTCAAAATCGCAATGTTAGCATAAATCATGATAAGAGAGGTCAATGAACTCCAAACAGCATTACATCATTCTAATACGGTATTGCATCATTCGATTTAGGTTCGATCAGCACCACATTGAAATTGATGGGGGATTTAAAATATATGTAATATTAAAAAATTTGCTGCATAGTAGATCTCGGGATGATGGGGATTGGCGGTAAATTCAAAAACTGAAATAATAGAAATAATATATATGTGACAAAATATATGTGTAGAACGTGTAATTAATTACTTTAAAATCAGTAAGTCAACACAAATCATACTTATAAGGAAGGTCAATGAACTCCAAACGCTCTACTACTCCCCAAATACGTTTCACCGCCGGAGATATATACTTCTCTTGCTTAGAAATTGTCGAAAACATGACATAAATTTATTTAATTTTAATAAGCAATAGCATAAAATCGATGTAAAATTTCCCTGGGAACACGATGGTGCAATTATTTTTTTGCTACTTGCCGTAGTTTACGAGATATTTGCGAAAAACCTTATTTTTTACGGTTTTTTGACCTTTTGACCCCTTTCCTGACCACCTAGGTCAAAATTTTTTGCGGATTCGGATTCCTGAGGATCGAAAACATATTTGCGCCCAGGTTTGATCAACAGAGGAAAAAATGGAGGTTCAGCCTTCATTTCAATGGACTAAGCTCCTGGCTCCTTCGTACTTCCATTCGGACTCTCTTGTCTATTCGCCTATTCAGTTGTTACCGACAACTCTTGAATATCAAGACTCCTCCAATACACATAATCGTTATATGCATAAGCCTATGAACGCTAACACTCCCAGACTTTCTTGTACTGACAAACTTGTACTCGCACTGACCTGGCTATTTCCTGTCTGTACGTTGATGACTTCCTCTTTCGTTTGTTTCGCGCCCATCTCGTACTAATTTTACTTCATTTCACTCATTTTATATTTTAAAGAAAACTCTATAGGGCTCTCAACGCAGGATCGCCATGTCGTGAAACTCACACGTTGTTCAACTATTTCATTAGAATGAGAGGTGCAGGATCAGAAATCACAAGGTATGTCTTCACTTGGAAAACTGTGGTCTATGAATATTTATTTCATATCTGATTGCTCATTACAATTATAAAATAATGTAGGACATCGTGTCATTGCTAGTTCTACAATTGCAACCTACTTTCAACATCATAGGTTACCAATACAATCCATAACATACTTTTTTGAAATATTTACTATTAATAATTTATAAACATCCTTGTCCTACTTATTACTACACTACAATTTATATCTAATTAACGACAAAATCACAATATTTCAGCTTAAAAATAATCATATCTGATCCAAATTAAAGCAAAGTTGCAGAATTTTATAATGCCCATAAAAGTTGATCAAATTTTTTTATCAGAAACTTAAAGAGATCAACTTTTCTAATTCAGATTTTAGATTTTTCAATTTTTTTTAATCATGCATTTTTTCGATTAGGATTATGTGTCATATAATGAAATAGTTTACTTTTTTGTTTTAGTCGAAATATGAAATTTTTACACAGTGTCCTGGATACAAAATAGAGTCAGTTAAATTTTCATTGACAATCACATAAATCGTGTAAATATATAAATTTCACAAGAAAATATGTCAAATAATCTTCAGATTAATTAGTTAATAAATTTCCAGCATATGTTTTATGTTGCCAATACAAATTTAATAGAACTGTTAATATTTCATTCGAAGTAACAGTTGAATGTTTGCAAATCATTAAAAGTGGATTCTTCAGTGTATCGACCGCACATTATATAATCAGAGAACTAAGTTAAATTAAAAAATACAAAAATCCAACATGTACGATAATATTTGAATTCTCTAAAGAAAATGCTCTAATGCAAGGGTCGGCAACTGGCGAACCGCGGTCCAGATCCGGACCGCGGAAGGTAAAATACTGGACCGCCAAAAATTTTTTGAAAGTATAAATTACTAAAATAAATTATTTAAAAAATGTTTTTTTACGTTTAAGTGCCAATCTTATCATTTTTTCTAGTATTTTACAATTGCGTGAGTGTGTGAGTTCTTAATGGTTAGTAAGCAGATTTTTGAGTCTAAATTAAAATATGTAAAAAGATAATATGAATTTTTTTTTGGACCTCGTTAAAAATTTTCAAAAGTATCCGGACCCCACCTAAAATTACTTGCCGACCCTTGCTCTAATGTCTAACATCTGTTTGAGTTTTATGTTAATAAATAAAAAAGAAAAGCAATTAATTGTATATGTTTTCAAAAAGTAAAAATTTAGGTACAATTTCTAATAAGCATGCTACTATTTGCCATAAAATTTCGAGACTTTAACCTAATTATACCGACCTTGTATATGTTAAGATAACTGAGATCCCCATGATAGACTCAAAAAAGGAGCACAGTAATATACTATTATATATTTTATTTTAGTAATGTTACTATTCATTGTTAAATATTTTAAATTTAATTTGAAGACAAAATTTACTTCTTTGAATGTGCAATAACTCCTTCATTTACCTCTAGAGCTAGATAGATTAAAATTTAAGATAATGTAGATAAAAATAATTGTACCTACTATAAACTTTTTTTATTCGTACACATCTACATAAATAACAAGAAGAAGAACTTTTTTCTCTAAACAAACATTGGATGCCTACATATCATTTTCTTGGAATAAAAATTATGAATAGATAGATATTATCCGACAAAATAACTATCGCCATAAGCTATATTGTCTGTTATATTATGTTCATACATATCAATTTTTAGAACATTTCATTAATTGATCCAGTAACACAGTTTGTACCGTGAGAGATTCAACTTATTTGGTAGTAAATATTTATTAAATTATCACAGAGAAAATGCTAAATATTTCGAATTTTGATTTGCCTTAATATTATAATCTTGCGATGCCTAGAAAGATTTTATCATTTTCACCGCCTTACCAATCATCTTTTAAATTCTTCATATTGCGTTATATCATCGAGATAAAGTATTAAACCGTTCTTTTATATGACCCGACGGATTAAGAGAATAGAATTTGTATCTTATATTTACTTAACTAATAATTAGTGTAGAGATTATACGTCATAAATTACTTAAATTTTACAATTATCTTAAGAAATATAAAGTTTATCCCAAATTTATTTCCCTTACGCAAATATTGAAATTGGATTACATATTTCGTTCAAACAGAAAAGAAGAGACAGAAATAGGATTCATTAAATAGGCACAAATTGTTTAAACTACGTGGAAATAAGTATTTATTTAAAAATTTTAATAATCACGCTTATGTGTGTCCTATTTTGAAATGAATCTTTCCTATAAGGCTGTTAAAACAAGTAACTTTAATTCTAAACACACTAAGATAATATACATATAAGATGAAATGTATAAACTAAACATAGGTTTTCTATAAAGACAAAAGATTTTAAACATTTAATAGCTGAACTATTTAAGGATTATTGAATAACTTGATGTTATGGCATGTCTGTTGAATGTAATTTCAAAGCTAGAAATTTTAAACTTCTCTGAAATTATAAATGGCAATAATTATTAGAAACTAAATATGTTTAACTTAGTTACTGTTAGTAAAGGGTGTCCGAAAAGAAACACAGGATTTCGTATGAGGAAAAAAGATTTTATTAATTAAAAAGTTGGCAAAGTTTTTACATGTTTTTACATTGTCATTAAATATGAAAGGGGATATCGGACAGATGTCTTCCGCGACTCATTTGGCATACTCGATTTACAATTTTAAGAATATTCTGCATCACGCTCTCGCATACCTGTGACTGAATATCGTTGATAACTCTCCGAATTTCTGTCTTTAATTCAGGAATGGTATTCATTTGAGCAGAATAAACTTCACGAGTCCCCCCAGGAAAAAGTTGCATGGCGTAAGATCGCATGATCTTGGTGGCAAGTCACTTCACTGTTACGTGAGATGAGTCGTCCATTAAATTTCTGCCATAACAAGTGGATAGTTTCACTTGCCGTATAGTAGGTGGAACCATCCTGCTAGAACCACGTGTCATCCATATCCATGCCATCAAATGAGGCCACAAAATGTTATTCATTCTCCATTGACAGTCACCGCGTTTTCAGCTCTATTTTCAAAAAAGACGGATCAATCACAACCACGAGCGTAAAATTTACACCACACTGTCACTCATTGGGTATACAGTTGAATTGTCGCCCCAAATTCGAAGTATTGCTTGTATACCCTCACTAAAATGGAAATGCCCCTCGTTACTAAAGATGATTTTATTAGCAAAATCACCGTACATTGTCCTCCAACATCCAATCAATGAATGTCCGGCGCATTAAATGGTCGTCTGGTTTCAATTCCTGGGTTATCTTAATCTTGAATGGATGTATTGTGCTTTTGAAATGTTTAATTGCAGTGACGGACAGTGCACTGAGTTTATGGGAATATCCACCACACTATGACTCACCGTAGCAATATTTTCGATTCAACGGCCAGTACGAGGTCGGCCTGTTTTTTTATTGTCTATAATAACGAACCTGTTTGTTCAAATTTGGAAACTAATCTTTTCACATTTGAAGACATTGCAGCAAAAACGAGGTAGATGCACTATTAGAAATTTTTCAGGAGGGACAAAAACGTTTTAAAACTTAAATTGATTTTTTTATTTTTACTGTACACTGATAGCAAAAAAATATTTTAAAGACCTGCAGTTTTTTGTAAAACTAAAAAAGTTTTGCAGCTACCTTTTCTTTACCAGTTTTTTTATTAATGATAGTAATGTGAAGTGAAGTTTACTTAGCTAAAAGCAAACTTTGATGTCTACTGAACATAACTACATGTAACATGACTGTTTCTATTATATATTTTAAATATTTTGGAAGTTGCCTCATTTTTGCACCAAATAAAACGAGCAAACATTTGGTTTAAAGAAAACCAAACTTTATTTTAGAAAATAATGAAAGTACATGTTAATAAATTAATTTATTGAAATTCTCCAAAATTGCATCTCTATTTTCGACCTTGACCTTGGTGAAACAACGATACTTGTATTCGCAACCATTACCAATTTTGCTGTCTTCAACTCGCTTTCCTGTAGCACCCACATAAGCCTTTCCCGATGCCACGTTATTTTTCCTTATATTTCGATACCACTGTTCAGTATTAAGTAACTTTCTTTTTTTCTAATTTCTCTTTCTGGAACCGCTGCATCTGAATCATTTTCACTACTGTTATGGGAAAGTACGTAGTCATCTGATGAGTCTGAATCTCCCTCAAAACTTGAAGACTCACAAGAACTCATATTTTTTTATATCTTTAACCCTATTCTATTCTATTCTGTTCAAATGTCTCTAAAGCACATCAAAACACTTTTATATGAGAATATCTGCACAGTTGCCTTGTTATTGCACCAAATCTTTCGTAGTAAATAGAGGCGGTAGCTACAAAAAATACTGAAACCAAGTAAGATAGATGCCTCATTTTTTATCCAAACAGCATTAATTTATTTTAACGATTCGTGCAAATAACTCCATTTGGCCAAAAAGTACAGCTACCTCGTTTTCGCTGCAATGTCTTCATTTGTTTCATTCTGGGCGTTTCTTCTACCGAAAATTCCACGTAATTTGCACACAATCTCAGCTACTTACTCTCCGTACTTATAATGAATTTTCGCAATCTTCACTCACTCATCCGTCCTAAAGCACTCCATTTTTGTCTGACTTCAACGGGTTTACGAGAACATTTGACCCTGCCAACTCTAGGGAATGAAAATGGCGCACGATCCTGCGTTAGGTGTGTAAAATAAACTTTAAATCACCAATAGAAATTAATAAAATTATATAAATTTCGAGTTACAACGTATTGATATTTAGTCATTATATGTATTTTATTTATTACTTATATAATTTTTATGAACATTAGTAAACTAGCAAATTAATTATAGTTATTGATTTTTTTGTGAAAATAGTCTCTAATAGCAATAGAATTCGCTAGTTTTCGGGCATTTGTTACATTTGGTAAATGCTACCTTTGTTCCAGAACTTCACATTCTTTTTTACGTTTACTCGCTGCTTCTACCGTTTCCAGAAACTTATTTATTTCTGCTGCTTAGTCGAGGGAGGATTGAGGCAATAAAACCAGCTTTCCTGGACAAAAATCCTCAGTTCGTTGCCAGAACTCGAAGAGCTTCAGACCACCCCAAGAACCACTCCGAGGACTCCACCGAAGACCTGCCAACCGCCATCCGACCCAAGGAGTTAGCCGCCGAGAGCAACCAACCGGAATAAGTAAACAAATTGTATTTTCCTAAATTTACTTGTCTTGCTATGGTATAAGTGTGGCCGATTTTGAACTCTGGCAAGACAATACGACCACAGTGTTGTCGGCGAAGGTTTGGCTGGGTACCCCACCGCCCTCGTTCGACGAACGGTGTCCGTCACATCATCAACTGAACTGCTGGTTTGGCTGGGTATGCCACCGCCAGTGGAAGACGTTGAGTGCAGGTTCGTACGGCAGCAGCATTATAGGCGACGGTTTGGCTGGGTATCCCACCACCCTCATTCGACAAACATTGTGAGCTCCTTTACTGAAACTGCTGGTTTGGCTGGGTACCCCACCGCCAGTAGAGGACGTGAAGGTGTCGAACTGTACGGCAGCAGCGTTGTCAGCGAAGGTTTGGCTGGGTATCCCACCGCCCAATAAACGCTGTAAGGCACAATAACTGAAACTGCTGGTTTGGCTGGGTATCCCACCGCCAGTGGAAGACGTTGTGTGTTGGTTGTGCAACGACGGATAGACCCTCGAAGTTTGGCTGGGTACCCCACCGCTTCCGGGAGAAATATGTCACCCGCCACACGATCGAACGCACACCTCGCTCAGACTTTGCCTCCTGTAAACCAAATAATTCATTTTCCTTACTACCGTTTGCTTATTTATGCCCCCTGTAAATTGCATTGTTCGCTTTTATCCTCGGCTGGTTGAACCTCCGCTTAATTTCCGTTGCTTTGCTAGAAACCGTTGCCGACATTTATTTGTAGAATTAGAGTAGCCGTAATTTATTTTTCTCTGTTTCAGAGCCATTTGGGACCGACTTATTTCTTGATTATCTATTACTCTAATTTATTAACCTTCTTTTTTTTCCTTTCTAGCACCGGCCGAAATTAAAACCGAATAATTATTTATGGTGTACCGTTTTCTTAGAGTATTGGATTGTTTATTGTAAAAAATAAACCGAACGCCTAATAATCCGTTTTTCTACCGTACCGACTTTGTGTCCTGATATTTGACCATTTGCTAATTTTGTATTTATTTACATCACCAGAAAACCGAATAGGCATTTTAATTCCGTCTTAACTAATTGCTCTAACCCATTTTATTTTATTCACACCGCTTGTAAATTATTTATATATTTTTGATTTTAGTTGGTTATAATGATTGTAATTAGAATCTATTTTACTTTTGTTGGTTTCAATTTCCATAGGCCTTATAGGCCTTATTAATATAAAATAAATCTAGTAAATATATATCCAGTTATTTTCATTCTTAACACCGATAAGATTGATAAATTTCGATCAGTAAAAAGTCGGAATATCTTTTTGTGATCTGCACTGATAAGTCCGTTTATTTTAAAGGTAAAATAACACTACATTCAGGGAACTACTTTGATTAAAAGTACGAGAAATATAACAGACCCCTGGATTTAAATTTTTTTCACTGTAGCTATCCCGAGTACTTACTCTTAGCCGGGGTTAGGGTTCACGTGGAGTTTCCCTCACGTAAAAGATAGGGAAAATGACGCCCGAGACTAACCGAACAAAAAGATTATAATCCGGAGTACATTCCTGTGACGTCACTCACCGCCACCGGCTGCCGATAAAACAGTAGTCAAGGGTCGTCACAAAATTAGGCGTCCAAACAGGGACGTCAGAGACGCCTATAAATATTGTAAATTAGAATTCGAAATTGTGGACTAAAATTCTGTTTAGAGTTGGTAGTTTACCAGGGCGTCCACAAGTAACGTCAGAACAGAACCGTCCATCAAAGTAAAAGTAAAGTTACAACATTGTTAGGTACTTAGTAAAAAATAAAATAACGTTTGATTATAGGATTATATATTCTTTTCGTCCTGACTGTTCCTTTTAAATTACCATAGCTGTGCTACACACAATAAACGTCAATTAACTAACAATGTAAAATTGAAAATTGCTAAACTTATCTTTTCGTATCTGTGTGCTATAGTTTCTCAACGGCAGCGTACATATTATATCCTCATTCTCACATATTTTGGTTTATCTAACTAGAAATTGTGTTGATAATCTCATTTCTTCGTTAAAATCATAAATTCACTCAAAATTCAATACCAAAATAATTTCATTCATAAATAACCTTTTGAAGTTATACTGTAACACAGTTTTTGATGAGGATTGTGAGAACTATAGGACTTTAATTTGAAAAAGTATAAACTCACATTTATATACTCCATTTAATTGATCTGCCAGATCTTTTTTATTAGCGTTGTTTTTAAAAGACTATGTTGAAATACTGAATGTGACTTGATCATATAGATATGTATTTAAACGAATAATATTTATATAAAACGTGTCTGAAGCGTTTCATTCAAAATGTAGCGTTAAAGTTTCAAGAAAAATATGTTTTTCTTAAATTATGTAAAGATACCTACTTAAATGTGGCTTGTAGCTTATTTGATTTTTTATTTCCTTCATTCGCATGAACATACCCATATATTTTAAGACATAAGCATACTTAGAAACTTTTATTATTTTATAGAAAAATCAATTTTGATATAGCTTCAACTTTCGAACACACAAATTCAAAAATTCAAAAGCTAATAATAAAACAAAATATATATTAAACTTACACGGTTTGATCAAAAAGTAACGTTGTGTTTTGAGTATACTTTTGAGTTTGGGAAATAGAAAAAGTTCACAGAGGTCATGTCCGGAGAATATGGTCGTTGCGGCATTACAACGGTGTTGTGTTTCATCAAGAACTGTTTCAAAACCGGTATGCGCCGGTGCGTTGTCGTGGTGCAAAATCCTAGAGTTTCCTCTCGTGTTCTTGTCGTTTTATCTTGATTGCCTCACGATTGTAGGTCTTCACCTTCACAATCGACCAGACTTGGCCTAGTTTTCGATGTCTTCTTGATCTTCCTGAAAACATTTGTATCATTGATAAACTCGTGGCAATGACACAGTATCGTCGCAAGACCTTCTTTAACATTTTCAGTGCTTCACTGCATTTAATTCCATTTTTAACACAAAATATCAGACACACTCTCTGATCCGACACTTCGCCACTCAAAAAATTCCCGTTACTTTTTGATCCAACCTCGTATATACATATACATATACAGGGTGACTTCACTTTAAATAGAGAAACTGCAGGAATAGATTAGCTGCCAAAAAATATATAGACATTTTCCTGGGGAACTTACCATTCGAGATACAGGGTGATAAGTTTCCAGAAAAAAATATATCTGTCATTCTGTCATTTCTTCATATTGCCCTGAACGATATGAATGAAATTTGCTACAGCGTATTCATTTCATTAGACCATTTATTGAATGTAATACAACCTCGTGGTATTAATCAGTGGCGTACTACTGACAGTGCAGCTCCGTTTACCCAAGAAAAAATACGTCGCTGGTAGTTTTTTGTTGAAATAAAGTTACATTCAGGTACTGTTTCGTTAAATCAATGAAAAGTGTTTCTCGGTGTTTTTAATAGAACAGCTGTTTCCTCAAACTGTACACTGAATGACTTTCATTTTTTGCAGGCAGCAACATTT
Source organism: Anoplophora glabripennis (assembly GCF_000390285.2). Taxonomy (NCBI): domain Eukaryota; kingdom Metazoa; phylum Arthropoda; class Insecta; order Coleoptera; family Cerambycidae; genus Anoplophora; species Anoplophora glabripennis. Next base: position 73,287 of record NW_019426001.1, on the reverse strand, counting down.
CCTCTATTTTTTATTAATATAGTTTGCATGACATAGTTTATACTTAGAGACCGACATCAAGATAAGATAGAAAAGCGTATACTACACAAATTAGGATAAGAATAGATAATTAATCAATTGTGTAATTTATAACAATTTATTAGGAAAACTTTTTAGCATAATCCATGCTTATCTATTTTTGATTTAGAGTTTGCCGCAAATTGCTCCTAGCAAAAATTTGATAGAAGTATTTGTTTACTACGAGCCCTAACAATTAATTATATTGTTATAATGTTATGGTGTTGTATAACTATAGTTAGCAGTTGCAAGTTACTGTTTCAACAGATTTGCAACATTTTAAACAACGTTATATTGTACAATTTTTTAAATTTAAGAGTATTCTTACTCATAGATTTTAACGACTAAATGTTGAATCAGATTCAAAGATTCTAAAAGAAAGTTAATAATTTGCAATATTCTGAGTCACAAAGATTTCGTTAAAACTGTCGGGCCTTATTCAAGTAAGATGGTATACCCTATTAAAAAATGGCTAAAGTTTCATATATTTTATCGTATGACAGAACACAACATTCTATTAAAATGTACAATTTCCATGTAGGTATAATCCTACCATGCTTGGCAATAAAAAGTAGTAGCCTCTTCAAAAATTTCTTGGTATGTATTGACATTTCTGGAACTACTGATGAAGAAGTGCAAATTTTCCAGTTCCTTTGCAGATACACATTCCTAAATTATAATACCTTTGGAAAATTTTATTATCTTTTTTAGAATCACTAGGAAATGCTCTTTTTATTCCTAATTACTCTTCCACGGTAGTCTTCCGTGCAAACATCTGTCATCGCTAAAAATAACTCTACTAATCTATTTCAATATGTCAGAGCATAGATTTTGCTTAACTGTACCCACCGTTTTGTTTTTGACTGTTAGTTAAGGGTGATTTTTCTTCAGCCTATCAAAGTACTTTATAAAACTCCACGCTTATGAAAATGCATATTTTCTGAGGAACATTCAGTCCAGTTTGCTGATTCATTCACAAAAACCTGTTAGCGTCCTTCTTCTCCATGATTTATAGTTTTAGCGAGTTGTCTTAAATGTTTTATTCTGGCGGTTGTTGGCCTTCTCGACTTATTGTTGTGATCGTCAATGTTTCTATTTTCATCACATTTTTCAATTACAATTTAAACAGTGAAACCATTATCGTGAAACATACATAAGTAGTGTATAAATGAGAATGCTGAGCGGAGCATGTGCAATATGCAGACCTTGACCCCAGACGACCGCAGGTCGTTGACCTTGACCCCAGGCGACCGTAGGTCGATGACCTTGAGGTGACCTTGACCCCTGACGACCTGAGGTCATTGACCTTGACCCCAGACGACCGTAGGTCGATAACCTTGAGGTGACCTTGACCCCTGACGACCAGAGGTCGATGACCTTGATGTGACCTTGACCCCTGGCGACCAGAGGTCGATGCCATTGACATGACCCTGACCCCAGACGACCAGAGGTCGATGACCTTGACATGCCCTTGAGGTGACCTTGACCCCTGACGACCAGAGGTCATGACCTTGATGTGACCTTGACCTCAGACGACCGCAGGTCGTTGACCTTGACCCCAGACGACCAACCGCCGATGACCTTGGCATGACCTTGAGGTAACCTTGACCCCTGGCGACCAAATGTCGATGACCTTGACGTGACCTTGACCCCGGATGACCAGAGGTCGATGACCTTGATATGACCTTGAGGTGTCCTTGACCCCTGACTGCCAGAGGTTGATGACCTTGACTTGGCCTTGAGGTGACCTTGACCCCAGACGACCTGAGGTCGATTACCTTGGCCCCAGACGAGCAGAGGGCGACGACCTTGCCTTGACCTTGAGCTGACCTTGACCCCTGACTACCAGAGGTCGATGACCTTGATATGACCTTGACGTGGCCTTGACCCCAGACGGCCAGAGGTCGATGACCTTGACTTGACCTTGACCCCAGGCGACCAGAGGTCGATGATTGTTAAAAATAGAATATTACATGATATCTAAAAATAGCACCATATGGTTGCCAGATGTCATTTCTAAAAATAGAACATTACATCATTTCTAAAAATAGAACATTACATCATTTCTAAAAATAGAATATTACGTCGCATACTCTTTAGATAATAAGTTAAGTATAATGTATGTCATTAATAAAGAATTATTAACTGTTCTCCAAGAAAATTATGAATATCATCTGCAAAGTTATAAGAGATTTAAAGAAAGTCTACTTTTTATGGGACTAGCTCTATAGTGTATCTACATATATCAAGTCAGTTTCAAAATGTATTCGTCTAGCACATTTTCCCAGAACGAATCAGTAACTGAAAAAACTGTACCCACACCAGTTATTGTAGGTGAAAGAAGTTATGGTTTAAATAAGTCGAAAAGTAAATCTATATCTGTGGGTTTTCTATACGATGTCGAATTTATGTTTGTCATTCCCAGCGGCTTCTGATGCAATCAATAATCTTAACCTATCTATAAGTTCATTTGGATCATCAAAATATACATAATCTACTTTCCTATTGGACAGATTTAACAGTCCACCTTTCGTATAATGCTTAAAAGATTGTGTCTTTCGTAAAGGTCTAGTAGGTGGTGGAGGTTTAGAAAATGTTGTCTGGATGGAACCAGTCTTTAGAATCCCTTTTTTCACCAAAACCGGTTTGATTATTGTCCTGTGCTTTTCCGATTGAGAACCTTGTATTTGTTCATCGGAGCTATAATGTCTGCGATAAGCATTGGATTTAGTTAAAATGTCAATATAATTATCCAAATCTGTTTGTTTGTAACCCGTTGGCTCCTTTTTGAATAATAATTCATATAAGCCTGGGGTTCCGATGTATTTTACATTGCCGATTAATAAATCTTTACCGATAATTTCCAAATTTAAATTACCGATTTTGAATTTTTCCGTTTCTAAATCATGTTTCACACCATATTGACGATCATCTCCTCTAACAGACAAATCTATGTACTGTCTTGGAAGAGGATCGTAAGCTTCTAAGTAGTCATTATAAGCACGAGTATTGGAAAGGTCTTGTAAAAAGAGACGACTTCGCTCCACCTCTTGCTTAATTAAGTCATCGCTATTTTGTTCATCTGCANTGATTTAGGTGAGGTATTTATAATTATTCGGGTAGGTACTCTTTTTCATACTAAAACCACATATCTAACCCATATGCGACACTCCTTTGATAAGGTACAAATGCCGCCGTTGACCTTGTCCATTTAAACTGGATGCTAAACGTTGCCAGATTGGGTAATAAAAATTGATATCTGAAGAAAGTGTTGCCAGTTCGAATATTGAATAAACATGAACATAAAATGCTTACACCTACATTTATCACAATTTTCACTGAATTAATAAAGTGTCTATCTAAATGGGATGATAAATTAGATAACTAATGTATTAAAATAAAATTGCTAAGTGTTTATTAATTTTTTGTTGAAATAAAATACCTAATAACAAATTACACATATTTAATTTTACATTTTTTATATTAGGAGTTTTACTAAAATTTTGATTAATAGATTTTATATAGTAGTAAATTTGCAGAATTACAAGTTCCTTTATTAAATAGTCCAAAGGATAATTTGGACAGGGATGTTGAACTGGAGGTACATCTTTAGAAAAATTATAAATGGTGTTTCCTGGGTAGTTACAAATACTATTATCAATCAAATTTGTTATTTAACTGAGTAATGAATATAGAAAATATGTCATTTTAGGAATAGTAAACTTCGAAAAGGTGTTACACTAGTTATGTAAATTTGAAATTGTTTTATCCATACATTATTAATTCTGGGCGTCCACATTTTTCTATCGACATCTAAAAGAACGATTTAAGTTATAAAAATTTAATATTTAAACAGTTTTTATAAGAAATTTAAGATTACCTATATAAAAAGTAATAATTATACAATTAATTGTTCTTCTTTAGGAAAGCGAAGAAATGTATGTTTTTATTTTCTTTCTTGCATTTCCGATACTGATTTAGGCATTCTTGTAACTGCAAATAATTGTTAATAAAAACGCCAAAGTTTTAAAAAGAAATAACTATAAATCCACTGTAAACAACTTTTTAAAACACTCCAATACAGCTAACGGCAACAATGTTTACAAAATGGCTATTATATGATTTAACGTAACGTCACTAACAGAAACCACGCGGAGATAAAATATGTTCGGAAGTATTCAGGCTTCATCGGTAATGTATTTAATTCGCAGATAAAAACCGTTCATAGGAGCAGCATCATTTTATGGGCAAAATAATCAAACATTCTATTTTACTCTACAAAATTTATATATCCTTAAAGTTTTGTATTTCATATTTATTCTGTTTATTGCCGAAATAATAGTAAATCTGAAAATATCATCTTACGTTGTCACACAGCTGTTCTGTTTGGAAATACGCATGCGTTCAGTCCCTTTAACTTGGATGTATCTCCATTCGTGTTGCACGAAGTAGCCTTATCTCTCTCAGTGTCGCATATGGGTTAGATATGTG
>NW_019426001.1:61933-66648 GCF_000390285.2 Anoplophora glabripennis | reverse complement strand
ATTGGCCTCAATGATTTGGGATCGAGGGGGATTATCCCTCTTTATCCTGCCTCATCTCGTGTAGGCCTGGACAGCCTTCGTAGGTGGGCCCCATCCGTCGTCTACCCCGACCGCAAATGCGGCCGGTGTAGGCGCTTTGTGGGACCTCCTTTTGTCCTGGCTGGGCCCCGCCGGCTAGGGCCCTTTCTTCTGGCGCTCTTCTTGCTTCGCCGGCTTGTCTGTGTAAACCCCGGGGGTGGTGTTATGTTTATGGTTGGGTAGGGTAGTGCGGCTATGCAGCCTGGGATGCGCTTTGGTAAGGTGGCCCTTAGGCTAGCTCGGGAAGGGAGATGTAAGGAGGGTATGGGGGGGGGTGTATGTGTGTGTCGTTGTCTTCGTTTCTTGATCCTGTCGGTCTCTGAAACAGAAAAGGTTATCGGGCAGGGGGGGGGGATGTCGTTGGGGTGGTCACCCAGGGTCAAAAAGTTGGTGTCTAGGTCTTTTGTGTTTGTCGGTCACGTCGGGTACGTAGTCAACGGCTTGCCTGAGGAGGGGATTGTTATGTCTAGCAATTAGCTGTCGATGACATCATTTCTAAATACAGAACAATACCGAACCCGGAGCAATGAAGAATGAGAAGAAGAAAAAAGAGGAATAATCACGTGATATGAAGTAGTAGGGAAAACCATTTAAAACAGCGTATCTACACATACAAAATCAGTTTCAATTCTACAACTCTTTAGATAATAAGTGAAGTATAATTGTATGTCATTAATAAAGATTTATTAACTGTTCTCCAAGAAAATTATGAATATCATCTGCAAAGTTATAAGAGATTTAAAGAAAGTTTACTTTTTATGGGACTAGCCGCGATACCGATGGATAATGCAAAACAAATTTTATGTGCATTCAAAAAGTATGCGCCACATTTTGGAATGGACTTCATGAAAATAAAATATCCAGGAAATTTATTGGTTATATCACCTCGTGATTTTCACAGTAAAGATGCAGAATGTGAGTGTTGTGAAGTTTTACAGTTTCTCTTCAATGATAAAATCGAACAGGTTAAACTTGAAAAGGAGGAAGTCAACAGTCTAAAAGAGCTCTTGGAAGAAAATAAGCATAGACTTGTATATGTTTGACTTGTTTTTATTCTGCATTATTTTAGATATGCAAATACGTGTTATATATTTACAACATTTATCCTAATAACGAGAATGTTTGTATGGTTCTGGAATTTATGTATATGTATATACCCCAATATGTTGAAAATGATTTCATAAAAGAACAATAAATTAGTGTAAAAGAATTATTTGTTTTATTATAGTAAGGATAGACTTTATCATCATTGCTTAGAAACATTTGTTAACCAGTTTGAACAGTTCATAAAACCGGTTGTTTAATAACGACCCTGACCCCCCAGATGTAATGAGAGAGCTGTGAGAGAGAATTATGAGGAATAATCACGTGATATGAAGTGGTAGGGAAAACAGTATAAAACAGTGTATCTACATATATCAAGTCAGTTTCAAAATGTATTCGTCTAGCACATTTTCTCAGAACGAATCAGTAACTGAAAAAACTGTACCCACACCAGTTATTGTAGGTGAAAGAAGTTATGGCTTAAATAAGTCGAAAAGTAAATCTATATCTGTGGGTTTTCTATACGATGTCGAATTTATTCCGATTATTAAAATATTTGGTAATAAAAATGATTGGATTATCTTTAATGAAAACGAATGGAAAGATTTTTTAACTTACCAAGGAATAATAACAAATTATTTATACACCGGAGAAAACATGGAACCGATAGATGCTGGATTTTTTTCTATGGAGTTCAAGCAGCTACAATATTCAAATGTTGTAAAAATTTTGAAGGATAATATGTTTGTGTATCTCTCCTACGATACGATGTGCACTTTATGGAACTTATTACCACTTATTAAATACAGGATGGATTTGTTTAAGAATCAACAGTTCACGAGTTATTTCAAGATTGTAAGATCGGGATTGCAGAATATGAATGGTGATGTTATCATTAATGCTTTAAAAGTATTACAACCTCAAGAAAATCCCAACAGTGAGAATATTTGCATGGTTCTGGAATTTATTTACATGTATCCTGATATGTTTAAAAATGAATTTATAAAAGAACAATAAATTAATGTAAAGAAATTATGTGTATTATTATAGTATAGTAGATCGCATAATGAAGAAAGTTAGATTTAGTGATGAACCTGATAAAATTCATTTTATAGTTATGTGGCCTGAAGAGCATAGAATCGCGAGATTAAGGTACTGGGAGAATTGTGCAATCGACAGACACCGCTTCCATAGACGAATTCAGTTGACATCGAATGTTATTAGTCCTATTTTAGATAATAATCATAGATGTAAAATTTACAAAGAAAGATTTATGTAGTGTACCAACATAAAAAATATTATAATATAAAAATAAAAAAACAAGTAATATAAAAATTATTTTATTGAAGTATGAAACTGACTACACTATTTCATTTTTATTAATCCAAGAATTATGTGTTTTATCTAGTCCTAACCATTTAATAAAAAGCATATTTCCCTTTTTCCTAAGCACCTTTTCCACTAAAAATACGTCAGGATGAGAAGTTTTCTGAAGCTCTTCAGTATAAAAGCTACCTTGAATTTCTTGGTTGTTTTGATCTTTTAACAGGTAAGTTGTAGGATTAGTGTACTGAACCTTTCTTATTGAAAATATTTCATTGCTCCAGTTGGGGGTGTATCCTTTAGAAAATAATTCTCTATGTTTGCTAACTCTTACATAATCTCCTACTTTATATTTCGGTCGTCTCAAGTCTAATGTTTTCAGGTGACTGTAAACTGTCTGTAATATTTTCTTAGCATTTCTTTGGTTGATTTTATTAGGAGGTAGCCCAAGAGTAGTATGAGTGGTATTGTTGTACTGCGTTACAATATCTTGCAAGATATCAGTCCATTTATAATTTCCTCTAAGGCTAAACTGTTTCCACATTAAATTTTTCATTGTTCGATTTACTCTCTCAACAACACTAGCTTTCATGGTTGAAAAAGTACTATAATGATTTATTTTAAATTTATCCATTAACTTTTTAAATTCACTATTATAAAACTCCTTGCCTAAGTCCGTTTGAATATTATGTACAGGGTGTTTCATCTCCGACAAAATTTTCTCCATAGCCGTCGCAACATCTTTTGCTGTTTTCCTTTTAACGGGCTTCACCCACAAATATTTACTAAATACATTTATAACTACAAGAATATAGCGATATCCTTTATTAATCTTAGCGTAGGGAATCATTTCTACCAAATCGGCCTGAATTAAATCATTTAACCCTTTAACTATAACACGTCTCCTCTTAAATTTTTTTCTTGCTGGTTTATGTATTTCGTTTACGATTACTTCTTTAATATTAGACATTTTTCTCTATAGGGCATTGCAACACAATCTCCACATATAAGGAAGCCGATTGGCCCCGAAAACGAATAATGTCTCCTTTATTTATATTTTTCCCGATTAGATCACTTGATTTTAAAGTTTTTATTCCGAATGAGACTGAACAATTAGTTGGTGAAATTTCTATACTTTCTATTTTTCCAGATATTGGAAAGATATATTCTTCTTTCGTATTTTCCAATATGTAGTAACTATGTTTTTTGGATTTGTTTTCAACACCTCTTATATTTATTATGCATTTACTGTGATGTAATGAAGGTTCACATATATAGAACGCCGATGTGTTAGGTGACGATGTTATAACTGGCATCTGTGGACTGGTCACAGACTGATAAGGTGCTGTCCTTAAAATGTGTCAACCAAATTTATCGATAGGCATGTTTTCATAACAATAGTTAACAATTAAATGAGAAGAGATGTGGAATATGATTTATTTTATAATTTTTGCTTCTCGTAGTTCTTCAATTATTGAAATAATTTCATTATTATGTTTATCATTCCCAGCGTCTTCTGATGCAATCAATAATCTTAACCTACCTATAAGTTCATTTGGATAATCAAAATATACATAATCTACATTCCTATTGGACAGATTTAACAGTCCACCTTTCGTGTAATGCTTAAAAGATTGTCTTTCGTAACGGTCTAGTAGGTGGTGGAGGTTTAGAAAATGTTGTTTGGATGGAACCAGTCTTTAGAATCCCATTTTTCACCAAAACCTGTTTGATTATTGTCCTGTACTTTTCCGATTGAGAACCTTGTAATTGTTCAACGGAGCTATAATGTCTGCGATAAGCATTGGATTTAGTTAAAATGTCAATATAATTATCCAAATCTGTTTGTTTGTAACCCGTTGGCTCTTTTTTGAATAATAATTCATATAAGCCTGGGGTTCCGATGTATTTTACATTGCCGATTAATAAATCTTTACCGATAATTTCCAAATTTAAATTACCGATTTTGAATTTTTCCGTTTCTAAATCATGTTTCACACCGTATTGACGATCATTGTCTGTCTCATCTCCTCTAACTGACAAATCTATGTACTGTCTTGGAAGAGGATCGTAAGCTTCTAAGTAGTCATTATAAGCACGAGTATTGGAAAGGTCTTGTAAAAAGAGACGACTTCGCTCCACCTCTTGCTTAATTAAGTCATCGCTATTTTGTTCATCTGCAACTGATTCTGGTTCGTTCTGATATGTGTCTTCCAGAAAACTTGGTATATTCATTGGTAAATATTTACTGTAGATATTAAGACTCTCTC